>NC_092808.1:104330636-104630636 GCF_040954645.1 Diabrotica undecimpunctata
TTGTTGCCGCCGTAAATGTTAAGGTATTTCGTTAGCTAATACTTGAAGGCTACTGGTTAGGTTACTTCTAAATGCGCCAATGGCACTTCTTAGTGATGTTCGAATTGAGTTTAGTTTTTTTAGTGTAGTTTTTTGTCGGTAACATATTGCACTGTAGTCTAATTTGCTGCGTATAAGTGATTGGTATACGTTTATTAAGGTTCTTGTATCTCCTCCCCACGTACGGTTTGAGAGAATTTTCAGGATAATAATTCTAGGTTGATATTATTTTTGCAAGGTATTTATATGGCTTTTAAAGTTTAATGTGCAATCTAGAGTTAACTTCAGACAAGTTATTTCGTTTGTTTCTGTTAGAATTTGTTCATTTAAAGTTAATTTGATATTCTTTATATTTTTCCGTTTGCTGACTATCATGAACTGTGTTTTTTCAGGAGAAAAGCTAAAACCAGTTTTAAGTAACAATTTTTACAGCGTGTGTAAAAACTTCTGCATTACTTCAGCCGCACATTCCACACTTCTGCTTTTGTTGTAGATAATCAAATCATCTGAGTACAGATTGGAACTAATCGGTAATCTGAGTTCGTCCTGGATGTTATTTAGTGCAATCAGAAATAATGTTGGGCATAAAATGAAGCTTTGCAGAATTCCATTTTCAAGAGATCTTGGACTAGAATTATAACCATTAATTCTTACCTTAATGTGTCTATAAGTTAACAAATTTTGTATAAAAGCTCATGTATGACCCTCAATTTCACATGTTTGTAATGTTTTTAAAATATTATATTTTAATGCAGTGTCGAAAGCTATATTAATATCAATAAAGACAGCTAGCAGTGTTTTATTACATAGAAATGGTTTATGAATTTCAGACTCAAGCAGTAGTGCATCTGTCTTTAGGAAAACACCTTTGATAGGGGGACAATAACTTTGAGTTTTCTAAATGCCGTACTAGTCTGTAATTTAGAAGAAGATAGATTATTTTAGAAGAGAGTTGGTTTGTTAAAAACTTATTTAAATATAAATATTTATTCGATATGAGTATAGAACACATCTGGTGATTTTATTTTTTAATTTTGAGTGGTGAGGGTAGCAGTAAATAAAGTTAGGGATATCTGTTAATTTGGAAAGTTTATTTAAGTAGTCCTTTGAGATAATTTCAGGATGTTTAGCATAAACAGTATTGACTAGAAAATCGCTTATTTTATTATAGTTTAATATAAATGGTGGTGACCGGTTTTCAGTTTTGTCTTTTATTGATTCTAGTGAAGAAGTAATGTCATCATCGGAAGTTTTAGTCAATTTTTTAGTTTTTTATTTGGTTTATGTTTAGTATGAGGAATAATGATTTTTGTTTCCCTTTGTGCATTGTTTAAGTCAATGTCAGATGAGGATGTGATTTGTATTTTAATTTGAGTAGATACGTGAGTAAGTTGTTTGTTAATATTGACTAGAGGTTGCAAAGTTACGGCTTCAGTAGGATTGATAGTATTGTTTGGGTTTGATGATGTTGATCCGTTTAGTTAGAATATTTAACTTGGGGTTTCTATAGTTTTAATTATGGTGAAGCCCGCTTCCATGTTTTGTTGGATTTCTGAGTCTGTATCCTGTGTTTCAGGCATTTTAAATGATTTTACGGATAGGTTTGAGAAGTTAGCCATTTTTTTTATGCACAATCTCTATCCCGATGTCCAATAGTTTTTTATTTAGAGCAGGTTAGTCCATCAATTAAGAGGTACAAACGATAAGTGGTATTGTGCAATACATTGAAGCAGTCAGAGTCAGAAGTATTTTCTAAGAGAGAAATAAGCTCAGAACGTGACTGTATTCGGTTTCTATATACCTCCTCTTTGGTATGTCACCTTGGAAACTGCAGCGATGCCCATTTTTTGTAATTCTGCTTCAATGATATTGTTTGGAATCGTAGAGCTTATTACCTCTATTCGTAAATCATTTATGTTAATATATTTGCAGAAATGAAAAACCATATCGACTGTACTTTTGGTAGAGAGGTAGATACATATTCTGTTATTTGAAATTCGGGATGCAAATAAAACGTTACGTGGACCAACCAGTGATCCAATCGCTACGTTGTAATTATGGATTTTTATGCTTTCGATAGTGAAGAGGATTATTGCTTGATCCTGTGTTGGGTGTTTGAACGTATTTAATGCATTAAAATAAGTGTTTTTGTGTATTTTGAGTAAAAGTACTCGTATATACTTACTATTTTAATATCTTATACAAAGGTTTTTGAGTTAACCAAAGAGTGGTTAACATCTATTTTTATTTGTCTCCCTAAAAAGCAAAACGCAAGAGAATGCAGCGATTACCGCACCATTAGCTTAATGTCTCATACGCTAAAGTTACTACTTAAAGTCATCCATAACCGAATATATTACAAACTGGACATAGACGTTAATAATACACAATTTGGTTTTCGCAAAGGCCTAGGAACACGTGAAGCTCTTTTTTCACTTAATATACTAAGACAAAGATGCCTGGACGTCAATCAAGATATATACGCATGTTTTATTGACTATAATAAAGCATTCGATAAAGTACGACATAAACATTTAATGAATGTCCTGAAATCAAAGAAGATTGACAAATTTATACTATAAACAAACAGCGAGAAAAAGTACGTGTTAACGAACAGCTGTCAGAAGAAATTGAAATTAGATGTGGAGTAAGACAGGGATGCGCATTGTCCCCAATTCTTTTCAATGCCTACTCCGAAGAGGTCCTAAAAAAAGCTCTTGAGGGTGAAACAGCTGGAATAAAGCTAAATGGAGTCCCCATTAACAACATTAGATATGCGGACGACACTGTGATCTTAGCCGAAAACATTGAAGATCTTCAGAGACTGGTGACCAGAATAGCAGAGTATGGAAAAGAGTATGGTCTAACAATGAATGTCAAGAAGACTAAATTTATGAGAATATCGAAAACTCAAAGAAATAACGAGAATCTTCTAATAAACGGAACCAACATCGAACAAGTGGACAAACATGCATACCTGGGAACAATGATTAACTCCACAAATGATTACAATCAAGAGATAAAAATAAGAATAGAAAAGGCTAGAGCAAATTTCAACAAAATGAGAAGAGTTCTATGTACCAGAGATTTAAAACTGGAACTAAGAGTTAGGTTGGCGAGGTGCTATGTTTTTTCGACTTTATTTTATGGAATGGAATCTTGGACCTTGAATGCGACATCAATGAAAAAACTGGAATCATTTGAGCTGTGGGTGTACAGAAGAATTCTGAAAATATCATGGACAGAACACGTCACAAACAAAGAGGTTCTGGGAAGGATGAACAAAGAAATGGAAATTTTAAATTCAATAAAAACAAGAAAATTAGAATATCTCGGACATATTACACGTGGAGAGAAATACAACTTGCTCCAACTGATTATGCAGGAAAAGATCCAAGGAAAGAGAAGCATAGGGAGGCGTAGAATGTCATGGCTGCGCAACCTGAGAGATTGGTACGGATGTACATCAAATGAACTTTTCAGAGCAGCCGTCTCAAAAGTCCGAATAGCTATGATGATTGCCGACCTCCGCCGCGGAGATGGCACTTGAAGAAGAAGAAACAATCGTTTTGCCTTCTTAATATTTAATTTTAATTTTACTGCAATTTATAGGGTGACTAACATGCGACTATGTTGGTGATTTAGTAGTAGTATAGAGTATTTAACGAATTTGTAACTGTTTTGGGTTATCGTCTTGATCTACAGCAGAAGAAATACGAATATAAATTTTTGTAGTAATGAAAATATGAAGTAATTTCCTAATTAAATTTAAAAAATCCTGTTATATATTTAAAAAATAATATTTTTATTCTTTATATTCTTATTTGAAGTAAACACTTCTGATATAATTTGTGTGTATTGCACATTTTCAGCGGAAATGTTTGTTTGCCTAGCAATTTCACCTTTTTTGCTCAAAATTAAAGACGGTTCCATGTTAAAAGGTTATCAAAAAAATTTTAATGTTTGCAACATCTTTTTATTTTATGTTTACCTGCCAACTATTTGTTATAACCAGATTAGTTATTACCCCTGAGGGATTAACATAAGAGTAGAATTATTTTTTTTAGAATTTGTAGAATTTTGAGATATTTATTAAATCCCTTATAGTCTGTACTTGGGTTTTTGACTTTTCGGAGAAACTAATAGGTAAAGTTTGTTTAGCAGTAAATGGTTGACTTCAATTAGTATCGACTATAAACGTCCTGGGTTAACCGATAATAGTATAAAAGGCCCGGTTTCCGGTAACAATGGTTTACCTGAGGTACAAGGTCTTAACAATGGGCCAAGTCAGATAAATTTAATAATATTTACGACCGCACTTATTGAAGTCAACCATTTTCTCCTAAACAAACTTTACCTTACTTTAAGGTACTTGTGATTAAAAAGAGTTTCTTTGTGTATTATTTTTGATTCATATAGTACTTTATTTAGACGCTTATTTTACTGCTGAAATGTCAATGAAGATGCTTTGCGACCAGTTCAATCCTTACATAATCGTATGTGTGTAATGCATTGTGTATTAGTGAGACAAAACTCAAGTCAGTTTTGAAAAACAGAAAAAGTGTAAATGGTGAAGTAGAGATTGCACAATATAAACCTAGACCACATACTAAGACTAAAGATTTTCTTGAGGGCTGTGAGTTTGAAATTCAAGATGAGGTATATAAAATGCCTGAAAAGAAAGTACATGTTTCTGTAGAGACGGTGTTAAACAAATCTCTGCAGATTTTTTTAAGTTCAAAATGGGAGACAATCAAAAATCTCTTTATAAAAGAGGTAGTGTTCAGACTAGACCAAAATATAAAATCCATTTAATATACAAATACTAAGGAAAAGAGACATATTATATTACATGGGGATGAAATACATGATTGTATGGATGAAACGGATTTTATGAATGAACAGGAAAATGTTTGTAAAATGGTTGAAAGGAAAACTGCTCCGAAGTTTACATAAATTGTCTGTTATAGTCTTGGATATTGTCCCATACCATTTGGAAAATTTAAATAAGTAATCAACAAATTTCAGACATAAAATAAAAGAATGTTTTAAATATTAAAATAAAATAATATAAAATAAAAATAAAAATATTTCATATCATCAGAATTCTTTTAAGCCGGAATTACTACAGATTGCCATTGTAAATTCTATGCCGTTGAAGATATTTGGGAAATATACAAAACTTACTTTGATAACTACACTTGAGTGCAAAACAATCGACTCAAAAGCAATTTTTAAGATTACACCTTCTTCATTACACCACTTTCAATGTAAGAAGTATAAAAATGAAAAAATGTAATGTGCAAACAATAACGTTATTATTGAACTTACAGAAACTGATATTGCATTATTTAAAAGACTCATTATGAAAACTATATGCAATTCGGACAGAGTTTCGTAAATATTCATCACTGGAACTAATGTAAGAACGAAGTTATGAACATAGAAATCATCATTTACAAAATGAATTTCTTTATTTTTTAGTATTTAATATTACCACCCCTACTCCTAATTACACTTTCCAATCGATTTCTCATGGATCGGATGACTTTTATAATAAATTCTTGAGGGATTGCTTCCCATTCATCATTAAGCGCAGGCAGCTCTCAATTTAATTATGCTCCTTTTTGCATGATTTCTATCCCGGACCCTTCATTTAAGCTCATTCCAAACATGCTCTATTGGATTTATGTCCGAGCTCAACTCAGGCCAATTTATTCTAGGTATACCTATCTCAGCCATATAGATGGTGGTGACTCGAGCGGTATGGTATCGTGCATTATCGTGCATTAAAATAAAGGCATTAAGAATAAATCTCGCGCGTATGGAATCACATGTTCCTTCTAAATGTCTCTGATGTAACGATCCGCCGTTAAACCTTCTCCACGTCTTCCAACAGGCACGAAAACCAACTCGGTTTTTCCATCCATGGAAATGCCAGCCTAAAACATACAAGCACCGCCTCCATTGACACAATTTTGCGTATACAATATTGAGCAAATCGCTCTCCTGGCCTTCTATAGACTAGACGCCTACTTTCGTCGGAGTATAATACCTGACTTCATTGATAGTCGTTCCAATCCAGATGTTTGAGAGCCAATTCTAATCGTCTTTGCTTCTGGGCTGCAGTTAGCTTGGGATCCGTAGCTGCCAAAAAATAGATGAAGCCTTTACGTTGTTATTCGCTTGCTGTCTCGTCCTTGTCGACGGACATAATCACCAGTATCTTGGTACCGGCAATACACTTGGGACATAGCAGATTTCCTTAAATATTGCTACTGCTTGAGCTGCTTTGACGGATGTGTTATCCATTGCAGTTGCAATGTGGGTTGGTACGGAAACTGATGTGTACGATGTTTACCGAACGCGTTAAGTTGGTGCGTGTCGAATTTAATGAGTCAAATTCTGACACATCTCTACGTCTTGCATTATTTATTTGTAATACGTCATCCGATTCACCAAAAAGCAAAACCTTTTTAAAGCCCAATAATGAGGTTAATGGTTTTACAATAAATATTTAGAAATTTACACTTTCTAGATTGAAACAGGAGACGCACTTTCACAAAATAATTTTGGGTCGATTATTTTGCACTGAAATGTATATCACGATTGCAGTGATGCAGCAGTTTTGGAAATATGGCAAAAAGCGATGAATACTGCTACTCCTGTAATTTGAAAAAAAAAAGTGTGCGGAGGTGTCAAAAGGTAATAAAAGAATGTTGGATGCGTGTTATTACATCGTAGCAATTAACCAAGTCATCATTTACAATCCAAATAAAAATACCTACAACAATGCTTACGAGCATGTAACTAATTATTGATTACACTGTAATGTAACATGTTTTAATTTTCCCATTTGGAAAAATTTTAACTGTTATTGTTATTATTTTTCAGTAAACAATTTCCACTACAATTTAGAAACAATGGAATTTTTATTTTATTTCTCTTTATGAACTAATAAATGTATATTTCTCTGAATGAATGTAATATACATTATCAGTTTAAACCGTATTTTTCTTATCTTCTACAGTACTTCAAATACTTAAAGAATTTGCTGTTAACTTTCTCAGCACACTGAAGCGTTTAAATCAAAGCTTTTATCCCTATTCCAAAGTAGTCGCAAATTCGTGAAGTATACTTTGGTTGCAGTAGTAGTAATAGAAGCAACGTCTAAGATCGATAACTAATAATCGTTTTCTTTTTCAGTAACTACAATTATCTTCAAGAACACTGTAAGTAGTTAGTTTTTAGTAACTATTCAGTCTGTAGTTGATACTGAATAGATTTAGTAAAATAGCTACTTAGTATAGGTTTGTTTCCACACACCACTTTTGTACGGTTTTAAAACGGTCACGAAACTGGCAACGATGCGCATGTTTCGACTTCGCCTCATCTTTGCATCGTAAGCACCGTTCGCTTACGATGCGAAGATGAGACGTGTTGGAATGGAACGGATTTTGATACTAACCTAAGGACTGAGGATCCTTAAGCTAGAATACAGAAAGAAAACAAGTAGCAAGCAAACAACTAACTCATTGCTCTTCTTTATTTTTTTTTAACCTGTTTTAAACAAATGGGCAGAAGTCAAACAAATAACCAGTCCTTAATGACCCTTAAGCTAGCGGAGACAAATAAGCGGAATCCAATTTAACCTACGTAATATTTTTTCACCTATTTTTCACTAATTTATTACCACCCTAATAATTTTTCACTACCTAACCAACCTTAAGGGAGCGATTCTGATGGCTTAAGGTACAAGCTAGCAGAATACGGAAAAAAAAATTTTTGCCTATGGCATATTTTTTTACACATTTTTCACTAATTTATTACCACCCTAATAATTTTTCACTACTTAACCAACCTTAAGGGGAGCGATTCTGCTGGCTGAAGGTTTAAGCTAGCAGAATTTGGGAAAATAACTTTTTGCTTATGGCATGTTTTTTAACGCATTTTTTACTAATTTATTACCACCCTAATAATTTTTCACCGCCAAATCACCCTTAAGGGGAGCGATTTTGCTGGCTTACGGTTAAAACTAGTAGAATTCCAAAAATAATATTTATGATATACCACACTGCTCTGCTAGGTTTTTATGAATTTATTACCACACTAGTAATTATTCACCCCTCAACTACTCTTTATGAGAAGTCAATAATTCTGTTGGGTTAATATTTAAGGTGATAAAAAATCTATTTTTACAATTTTACTGTACTCTTCTTGTAACTGAAAGTATAAACTGCTTGCCAAGTTTTTACTGAATTTTATCTACACTGATAATTTTTGACCCCGTAAGCCACAGTTAATGGAAAAAATTCAACAAGCTACATATTCACGATAGCTAAATGCGAAATCTTTTTGAAAATAAAAAAGTGCTCTACTAGATGTTTACTATATTTTTACCAGCCTAGTCAATGTTTTCTTAACTACCCTAATTAAAAACATTCTGAAATGTTATTCTTGCCCTGATCCTCCCTGTTCCCCTGATAAATACAACAAATAAACAATTATTTAATTTGCTGCAGTAGTTCTGAAGTGATGCTTGTACAAACATTTGGCAATTCATTTTTATTAATATAGATTTTAACTTTAACTTTTGGCTGTGTGATAAACCCAGAAGATCTGATTATATTTTTTGAATTAATTCTCTTATTTTTTGTAAGAGGTTTCTTTATTCAAAACGTTTCATCTTTGCCGAACCATACCGTATGCCGTAGCAGTAACAATAAATCCACCTTTCTTTCTTCGGAAATATACAAGAACATTATGTAGGTAATCAGAAGATTCATATTGTTTCCACGAATGATACTTTAAATGAATAGATTGTATAATAATTAGACCTATTGTAAATTATATTAGATAATTTATGCAATCGTTCTTAGATAGGCACATCTATTTGAATGAGATAATAGCTTGAACAGGTAAGTATCTTTCTAAGAATTAGTTTTAAAATTATTGGCATTTATTATATAAAAATGCAAAACTTAATAAACGACAGGAAAATATATATATATATATATATATATATATATATATATATATATATATATATATATATATATATATATATATATATATATATATATATATATATATATATATATATATATATATATATATATATATAATTTTCTTATGGTTATACATGAATTCGACTACATATGAACATTTAAGCTAACATTACAACTTTAATATTGTTACCACGGATACTAAGAGAATGGTGTGTTTGTTTTACACCTTAACTTTCTTCACTCACCATTCATTGAACTGATGAAGCTTGTAAATTAAATAAGCGAAACGTCTTCAAATATAGGAATGGAACTGTGATTTCCTTTTATTATTTCTCCTTTGACCGATATCCTCGTGACCAAAAGATTTATTTTTTTGAACTTACTTATTGTATATATATATATATATATATATATATATATATATATATATATATATATATATACATGGTGGTCCTTAACTAATTGTACAAAAACAAAAAGTAGATTTACACACTTTAAACTATTACAATTTAGGCCAAATTGCTGTAATAAAATAACGATATTAAGAAAGATACAGGCAAGTGGAAATTTAGAATTTTATTTTTCGCTATAACTTTCATGTTTGTGAACATTTATGTATAAAAATTTACAGCTGAGTACTTTTTGAATATGGAAAATTATAATTTGATGAACACTTTGATGTAGATGATAGAGGGCGCCACATATGTGGCATAAATTTGCACTTAACTTTTTTGATTTTCAAGTTACCGGTATTTTAATTAAAAATATTAAAGATACATTATTTTAACAAAAAAAAAGGTATACCTGTTAATACCTTCAAAACTCAACAGTTTTCGAGATATTCCCATTTTACAAATCAGCTGCAGAATTTTGGTTTAACGCAATTGACAAAAACATCAATACTTCTGAATTTTGATATGAAATACCTAAATTAAAGTTAATAGTTAACGAAATAGTAAATAAAATAAATACATCAGCAGGATAATTAATAATACGGTTTTACATCAAACGTTTTACGTTTTATATTAAATTAAAGTCATAATTAAAACATTTTATTTACAAATCAAATTAAAAAATACTTGAACTTGATAACATTAAACTTTTTGTCAAAGTAAGTATTCGATACGTCCACCATTTTCTTTAATTCATTTTATAAAAGATCGCATCATATTAAATAGCATCATTGATTCTAAAGAAACTGCTGCAGTATTTATTATGAGTATTATAAGTACATAATATAATAATAAGTATTCTTTTGGAATATTTTATGAATTAAATAGTTCTATCAATATCTCACTACATGACCAAGGAATATGATTACCACAACCAATCCAACGTTCAGGAAAGTTGTATTTATGTATGTTCTCACTGCCCTCTCTTTATAATGTGGCGTACCATCTTGCATAAACCACATATTTTGTCTTAAGTATGATGACAATTCTTCTACCAAATCAATAAAATGATTTTATAAAAAATGTAAATAAATTACAAGGTAATTAGCATTTTCTTAAAAAATTATTACCAATGGTTTCTCAAATCATACGTTTATTTCAAATTCATGTTGAAAATGCCTTTCTCTTTTAATATGAGCATATTCAGTATCTCAGAAATATATTTTTTTTACTTAAAAATACCATGGTGTGTAAATGTAGCTTCGTTCATAAAAAATATTCTATCGACGACGGAGTGCTTAAGATTTTACCTGTTTCAGACATCATTTGCAAATCTGCATCTTAAAGGTAAATCTGCTGGTAATAGATTTTACACACGTGTAAAATGGTAAGGATGAAAATGCTTATGGTGTAGGATTTTTAAAGCTGAAGTTTTACTGATTCCTAAGTATATCCGCTAAAGATAAACGTTGTGTACATACTTAAGAATCATCGTCAACGCGAACCATTACTTCATCTTCCTAATCAGGCGGAATGATTTTCGGTCGGCCTAAGTTGTCACGTTTAGGATGAAATGAACCACTTTCGCCTAAATTTTCGCCGAAAGAGATGTTTAAAAGTTTGGTGATTAGGTTGTAGCCTGTTTGGGTATCTTTTTAAATATTCCTTCTTATATCCATATTAGAAAAATTATTATGCATCGGCATTATTATGCATCTGCTTTTCTTTAATAAATCAAAATAAAGTAGATATTAAAAAATCACTGATTAATCGAAACAAGACTTGGGTTGTCTACCGGCATCAAAAGTGGCTTCAAAAGAAGGTGGTAGGTACAGTAGCTGGCACTGTATATTATCGCGAAGCTTCATGCTGTATTTTTCATATTTTTTAAATAATATTTTTAACATTTATTAAAGTAATTTTAATATTTATTTATTATTTTAAATTTTAAACAAATTAAATTAAAATAATCGAATAAATTATTTGCTAGTAGCACCACCTGCTAACGTATCAACAAAATATAGACCCGACAAAGTGAGACTAAACATTAAGTTATTATTAAAATACAAATTTGATCTTTAATCATTAATTTGATAGTAAATTTAATAATTAATACAATAACTAAGATGTTTGAAAATAAAATTTGATTATAGTTTGAGATAAATTTATTAACAACTAACGTTAAAAAATATACGATGACTAGAAACGAATTGATATGGAGTAAATCGATGTGAAGACCATTATTTCGTAAAGCTACTCGTGACGCCGTCTCGTAGTGCTTCTTCCGTACTGCTCGCCTGAGCATTTTACAATAGAGGAAAATAGTACAACGCCAGTATAGCAACTTATAGAAGAGAGAGAGAAAGGAAATTGTAAACATGATGACGGCCAACGTCTGAATACGGACACGACACCTAAAGAAGAAGATAGAAGCTTCCATCCAATCAGACATTTGGCAGCCATAACAAAGCATTTTGTAATGTTACATTATCATCTTGGAGTTGTTTTAATAAGAACAAACTATTAAGTATGCTTATCCACAGATATTCAGTGCTTTATCGCACAAATAATACAACTAAGAATTATTATGCAGCTGACTTATAAAATGCGAATATCTCGAAAACGGTTGAATCTTAAAGTTATTAACGGTTTACTTTTTCTTTGTAAAAATAACTGATTTTTAATATTTTTTAACACAAATAGCTCTAACTTGAAGAGCAAAAAAGTTAAGCGCAAATTTATGCCACATATTTGTGGCACATGTGGCGCCCTCTGTCAGCTACATCAAAGTAGGTAAAAAATTATAATTTCTCCTACTCAAAAGCATTAAATTATAATTTTTTATCCATAAATATTGACAAGCAAAAAACAAAATTTTAATTTCCACTTTCAACACCCTGTATCTTTTTAAACTTTTTGTTAGTTAGTATAGATGCCGCTGCTAGCCTACCAGGCTGTTATTTTAATTATATTGGAAAAATACTAGACTGCAGTTCATTTCAATTTGAACTTCCTTAAGTGTTCCTGATGAGGAGTTGAATAACACGTGTAGAGCAATGATGAAATTCGAATTAAAATAAAATGCAATCTCTTACTTTTATTTACACGTCTTCTCTCTACGTAAAGAGTAAAAAAGATAGTGTTTTTCAAGTGTGAACCGTAGATGCATGTCGGAGTAAAAGATTACCTCTAGCGTCGTTCAAAAGCTTCTAGTAAGAGGCTTTGAGTTTGCGGTTCACCTAATTTGCTATCAAAGGGAGGTCCCTCGACTTCTTGTCACTTCGTATAGAGGCTGTAATTTTAATTATAGTGGCCAAATTCTAGTTCAACAGATGGAGAAATAAGCTTAGAGGGTTGATGTCTAACTTCTCAAATTAGACCATAGCAGAAACAATAATGATGACAAGATGTTATTTAAATTTCTTTTACCTAATACCAATTTATAAAGTCCACAAGGAAACTAAATTAACACATTGGCTGACCAAATAGGATGAATACTTGAATATGAGTGATGAGGATGTAGATGATCCTTTCAAAGGTGACAATTCTGAAGCCGATTATTTACCATCTATGTCCAGCTCAGACAGTGAAAAAGAAGAACCGGCTACCAAAAAATGGAAACGAAAAAGTGCAGAACCATCTACAAGTACTGTAGATCAAGTGATAAGTAGTGTTGCGGGCTAGTCGTGAATCATTTAGTGATAGTCGTAAAACTGTGGAACAATCTTTAAGCCGTATCACGGAGACAACAGATCATCAACCTAGTGAATCATCTGAAGACACAGATCACGATGGCATTGAACTTCCTGTTACTCCTACCGAATTTCAAATTACATGGACTGCTGTAACGGGAAAAAATCTATTTTATCTAAAAAAGGTATTTGATTTCAATGCAGTACATCCTGGCATTTCACATGAAGTTGCATCGCTATTAGCGCAAAAAGCACCCTATGATTTCTTTAAATTTTTTCTAGCAGATGATATCATTGACTATATTGTAACTGAAACAAACAGATATGCTGAGCAGATCAGATCAAACAAAATGAAAATATTTCGCAGTATTCAAGAGTCAAAAAATAGAAACCTCTAACAAATTCAGAATTTGAAATCTTCCTGGGTATGATTATGTGGATGGGTTAAAATAAAAAATCTCGACTATCCGATTATTGGTCCAAGAATATCCTGCACGTCAATGATATCAAAAAGCGTATGTCACGAAATCTTTTCGAACTAATATTACGTATGTGGCATTTTTCTAATAATACAGAACGTCCAAGAGGTGATCGATTTTTCAAAATTCAACCCTTAATTGATCGTTTACTGGCCAAATTTCAAACTGCCAGAATTCCGTACAAAAACGTATGCATTGATGAGACTCTAGTACCGTTTCGTGGACGGCTGGCTTTTAAACAATATAAGTATAAAAAATAAAAAACATAAATTTGGGATTAAACTCTACAAATTATGCACAGAAAATGGGTATACTTTCTATATGAAAGTTTACTGCAGAAGAGACGTTTTGGAGCCAGGGATTTCAGCATCATCTTCAGTTGTTATGTCGCTGATGGACGGTCTCCTAGATTGTGGTATAATACTGTACACAGATAATTTTTATACTAGTATTCACTTGGCTCACCAACTTTAAGATAGATCAACACCACTTTAAGATAGACCCAAGAGGTTGTGAAAGCAACGTTGAAAAGAAATGAAATTATTGCACGAGAAAACAAAACAAAACAAAACACAGGAGTTGTTGTAATAAAATGGAAAGATAAAAGAGATGTATTAATGCTTAGTACAGTACACACAGACAGCAAAGTAGAGGTTATGAGTAAAAACAACAAAATGACAGAAAAACCACAAGCAGTGATCGATTATAATAACTGTAAAGCGTTTATTGACCTTTCAGATCAATAGTCATATTCGAATTCACTACGAAGAGAAGTAAAATGGTACCGTAAACTAGCAGTCGAACTTCTCACTGGATCAGTTATTACAAATGCCTACGTTATATATAAAAGTATATCTGAAAATAAAATACAAATTACTGCCTTCAGAGAAGAAATAACAAAAAAACTATTAGAGGAACAAGTGCCGGAAGAACAAGTCGTACAACAAGAAATTTTACAAACTTGTCGACTGAAAAAAATGGAATCAGCAAGAAGAAGGTGTACAGTTTGTTATGAGAATCTGAAAACAGAACATGGAAGAGACTATGCTATGAAAAAATGTAAGCAGACTCCATACAAATGTGACATTTGTGAGATATTTTTCTGTGTGGAGTGTTTTTTTGTGAAACATAAAACTGTAAAAATTTGATTTATAAAGAACTAAATAGTTTGCCACTTTCACAAATATCTACTTAATTTGATTTTTTTTGGTAATACCTAATTTACAGTAAAATGTGCATCTTATTTTCTACGGCTATTACAATACTATTTTTCACGCAAACCAGTGGGCTAATTTCAGTAATCTGACCACTGTGTCATGTACAAATGCTTTGTATATGAATACCGTGTAAACTGTGAATGATATTTGTCTCACAGAGCATAGAACCCAACCTGTCGTTGGAATTATATTTAACTCACAGAACGTCTGGTCAAAACGGAGCGTGAGTTAAATACAACTCACATGGCGGTTTAATGTGTTAATGTAGCTGGCTATATACCATGTATCACAAAAAAATTATTTAAAAATTCCTTTATATAAAAGGTTTAATATTAAAAACCTTATCGGGCTACATTACAGAACGTTTTCGGAATTAATATTCCATGATCAGTGCTATCTGGATGTACATCCATATAATCATGGATAATCAGTTGCTACCAACAAGTCTTCGTAGACACATCATCTCAGGAGTAGTAACCTCCAGTGGAGTCTTACCTTGCCATGTTATCTATTCCTGTTGTAACTTATACATCGTAGTTTATAAAGTCAAATAATGTAATACAGTTCAATGTTGTTAAAAGTTATTTTAACAACAATTAAAGGGTTTTTACTATGTATTTAGTGGCTTTTAACATCCAGATCCAGATAGCACTGATGATGGAATATTAATTCCAAAAACGTTTTGTGATGTAGCCCGATAGGGTTTTTAATATTATACCATTTATATAAAGGAATTTTTAACTAATTTTTTTAATTCATAAAGTGTCCTCCATTGTACTTAATTTTTTCAGGTGAAAGTTAAAACTGCTTAAAATGTAGGTATATAAATGTAGGTCCTGTATAAGTTATTTTTGGTATTTGTCTTTTAATATAACGAATCTATCTTATACTAAGCTTTATCACACTAATAAATCACACTGAGGTAGCAATCAAATAGTGGAAAACAAGTTTTAAAACTACTATTAAACTTTTAATTAGATGCAACAACAACAAGGGCAAACAAATAGAAAATGCATATCTTGCTAAAACAAATTTAAAACTAAACTAATTACGAATTCATTTTGTAACTTATTTACCTAATCACTGTTAGTTTAAAAGAGAAAACACGCCTCTTATCTTAGCGTGAAAAAATAATAATGCATCAAAGTTCTGAGAAGTATCAAGTAGTTGGTAAACACCATTTGCTGTTCAAGCATTTTAAAAAGCAGAAGCCCATTATGTCTACTAAGTAATAAAAGATTAAAATGGAAAATATGCTAATCGGTCATAAAACTACTCTTTTAATAAATTAACGTTTTTAATCATAAAAATCAACAATCGCTTACTTATATTACAAATATAACTGAAGTCAATAGTGGTTATTACATTAATAGGTCAAGTTTTTATAAGCAGTTAATTATTTCTCTATTGTATAAATATAACCCGTCGCAAATGCATTTTATAATTCAGAGCAATCTAAAAAATGGTAATTAACATAAGCCTTAAATTCCTTTATTTATATGACTTGTTTGTAGCATAATCAATATTCTGAATGATGTAACACTATATTACTTAAATTTTGTTGATTTTTATTTGGCTCTAAACTACATTCATTTTACAAATTTTCATCTGTCAACAAACACACGTGAAAGCCAAACAGAGTCGTACTGAGGTATATTATATGATTTTTTAAAATACTTACTTTTGAAACTATTACTTGAAAGAATTACTTGAAATTTAATCATTGTGAGCAAAATTTAATGTTCCATTGAAGAAAATGTGTTAAAATAAAATATTCATTAGCTGAGAGATATATAACAAAGTGAACATTTTGCATAAAGTAGCATTGTCATAAGTTTATCAAAGCATAAAAACATACCATTTAAATTACTCAGAGTCTGAGGAGCTACATGTGATGCTGTCTTCGTCTGGATTTATTATTATTATTATTGGTTCGATATGGTTCTCTATTATATTGTCCAGCTTCCACATTTTGGACTCGTCTTTTTGTTGAACATGTTGCACATATTTTTGTCACGTAGTTGGACTAATATTATTTATTGCATCATAAAAAATATTTTTCATATCTGCAAATTTAAAAGTAGTGTTTTTGGCTGCCACATAATTTTTTACTATTGACCAGAAGAGCTCAATTGAATTGAGCTCATAATGGTATAGGGGCAGTCTTAACACTACTTTGTTTTGTTTTTTTGCCATTTCATCAATGATATATTTATTATATTGTCCCTTATGTTACTTAACAATAGACAGCAGTTGCACTTTTAACATGTAGTCCTTAAACCCTATATTTTTTGATTTCAAATGTCAGCTTTTCTAGAAACAGTAGTTGGAATTTGTTCCAATTTTCTGGAATGATAAGACGCGTTGTCCAATACAATGATGGAGTTGTCTTCTAATCGGGGCAGTATATTTTTGAACCAATTTTCGAAAGATTTCCCGTCCATCTCTTCATGTTAGTCCCCACTTTTTTGATTCAAACACCCACAGCCCTTCTGGAACAAAACCATCTTCACTACCAATGTGACATATTATTAGTCATTTTTTTTTCCTAAAAATTTTATTATTTTAAAAATTACTTGAAGTAAAAAAACACATAAACATTTTCCTGCAGGATTTTTTGTCCCTGTCCATCAAAATACTGTTTCGCTGACGAGGTTGAAACGTAAAATTTATTTCTTTCAATAGTTATTTCAAATTTCTTTCAATAGAAGTTAGACAAAACCGGATCGTCATTAACAACCCTCAGAACTAACTATGTCTATTGTGAGTATTTCATTGCGAAAAAAGAATTGATGGATTATTCTTCTTATTGCTTCTCTGTCAAATTGATCCAGCGAGTTAAAAATACTTTTACGATGCTCAACTGATTTTGGTGTCGACAATGTTCCTGTAATTTCGTATTCATGAACCACATTGTATACACTACGGCTACACAATACTACACATGCCTACAATAGATGGAAGTAACAATATTTGTTAAATAAAGTAAAAATGTACACTCCAAAATAAATAATGGAGAAACAATATCAGTACCTGTTTTATCTGCTACTCTAATAGAAATCGCACTTTTCGACATTGTAGGGCTCTCCTGCATCTTCTTCTTAAATACATTTATAATCATTCCTTCGTTTTAACGTCAAAATGTCCCTTTACTGGTCTTTTTTTAGGTGGATTGAGGGTTCAACCAATATCAAGGAGTTCATCGCCTATATCAGTGCTTGACATTTTTGTTATTGTATTTATCTTCAATAACTTAATGTACTAAAGTTGATTAAGAGAATGTCAAATTTTTTTTTTTTTTTTTTTTTTTTTTTATGGCCTTGGCATAGCCAATTGACCAGACTATTTTGTATTTGTATTCACAGAACAACAATCAGAGTTCGAGTTAGTACTAAATGTGAGTTTTAATTTTTCTTTTTATTTTTATTTTTTTTTTATTTTTATTTTTATTATTTTTTTTTTTTATTATTTTTTTTTTTATTTTTTCTTTTTATTTTCTTATTTTTCTTTATATATATTTTTTATTTTGTTTTGGTCATCCTTTGTAATAATTTTGTTTTACATTTTTTTTTTGTTTTTTTTTTATATATTTTTTTTTTATTTTTTTTATTTTTTTTTTTCGTATTAAAAGGTTTATTACATGATTGGAGTTCGCAAATTGCTTACAAGTTTCATCTTAATTCTATGGTTAGTAAATTATATTGTTTAAAGTTTATATTTACAATTTCTTATTAACTGATAAATACAATTATAGATTTCTACGTTTCCAGAGAAAATTAATTCATTTATGTGAAATGGGAAACAAACATTTAGTTTTCGTAAATTTTCATATAAACACGTAATATTTCCTTGTTGGTTTACACATTCTAACAGGATATGTGTTAAATCTCCATATTTACCACAAGTACAGTTTGGAGTGTCTACTAAATTCATTTTGCACATTCTTGAAGGTGTTAGAGCATGATTTGACCTTAGTCTATTAATAGTTTTAATAAAACTTCTGTTGGACTCTGAATGAAACCACCTTTTTTTAAGAAGTGTGGGTTGCCAATATTTAAATGATGACTGACTTTCGGATTCCGTATAATTGGCTTGCCATTTTAATTTAAGCCGATGTTTATTATATACATCTATATCTGATACCGGTAAAATATTGTTGTCTATGGTTTCTCCGCTTGATAATGCTTCTTTTGCCAGAGCATCTGCTATTATATTACCCATTATCCCAGAATGGCCTTTGATCCATGCGATAACAACTTCTCCTCCGAGCTTTGAAACCTCGTAGTACAATTTTAAAATCTCTATATCTAGATGAGTCAATTGCTTTAATTTATTTGTTATACCTAATCTTTCTACTGCACTTTTACTGTCTGTAAATATTACACAGTTCTTCATTTCGTTTGTCAAAGCGTGAGAAAGAGCAAACTTTAAACCCAGCATTTCGGATGTGTAGATGGTGGCTTCATCAGGTAACTTATATTTATGCTGTAGTCCAGAATTCTGTTGGTATATTGCGCAAGCAGTGTTATTTCCTTTTTTTGAACCATCAGTAAATATATAATAATAATTAGGCCATTTCTTCTGAATTTCTGCGTTAAACATGGGGCCTTGGACATCATTGAGAAATTCTGTCTTGATTTTTATTGAGAACAGTACATGAGGCTTTTCAGTATAAACTGGTGGAAGATGACCCTTATAAAGTACCTCTTTGAATTTAGACAGATTTCTATAGCTTACCGCCACGAGTGGAGATTTTTTCTTAAACCAATACCTTTTAGTCAAATCTAAAACAGCCAGATTGTGTATATCTTTAAGAAATACTTGGTCTCTGCTAATGGTACGAGCTATATATTTGTCGGTAAGATACTGCCTCCGTAAATTCAATGGCGGTTCAACAGCTTCAATTTCCATTACATTAATTGGTGTAGATTTCAGATACCCAAGGCACAAGCGTAGGCACTTATTTTTCTGTACCTCAATTTTTGTTAAATGGGTGTTCGATGCGTTTCCATACAAGTGGCAGCTATAATCGAAAACTGGTCGTATCATAGATCGATAAAACATTAAACTAATGTTGGGATCTGCACCCCAGTTTGTTTTACAGAAAGCTCTTAGGATATTCATAGTTTTTTCGGTTTTTTTAATGATATGATGAATATGGTCTTTCCACAAAAGTTTTCTGTCTAAATAAGTTCCCAGGTATTTGATACAGTTTTTAATTGGAAATTTGAATTGACCACAACTTATATATCCTTCTGGAATTCTATGTTTTCTAGAAAAGAAGCAGATTTCTGTTTTGGATTCTGATAATGTTAATCCATTTGATTGATAATATGCATGTATTGTTGATAAAGCTGTTGTTAAATTATTTTTAGAAACATCGATTGATTTGTCTGATGAATAGAGTACCACATCATCTGCAAATTGTAGTATTTTTGTGTTAATAGGAACAATGAGTTCTAAATCTATATTATATAAAATATATAAAAGTGGACTTAAAATACTTCCTTGCGGCAGGCCTATATTGGACAGTCGAGGAGAAAAAAATTTCTCATTGATTTTTAAGTAAATCAATCTCTCTGAGTACAAAGTTTTCAAAAAGGATGTTATACCTATAGGTATCCCGACTGACAATAACTTTTGTTCAAGGATATCCAAATTTATATTATCAAAAGCAGATGATACGTCCAGAAATGCAGCTGCAGTAGATGAGTTTTCCGTGAAATTGACTTGAACTGTTGTTACGAGAGCAGTTATGGCATCTTGCGTGGATTTGAACTTGCGAAAACCAAATTGGGAGTGTGGGAGAATGTCATTAAATTCTAACCAATGCTCTAATCTATTTTTAATTAGTCTTTCCAGGGTTTTAAGAAGACAAGAAGCTAGAGATATTGGGCGATATGAATTGTAATCGTCATCACGTTTGCCAGGTTTTCTTATAGGTATTATAATATACTCCTTCCAGCTTTCTGGAATTGGTGCTTGTTTCTGCCAAATATTATTTAGAATATGAAGTAGATGGATTTTATGTTCATTTGTCAGGTTAGAAATCATAGAATAAGATATATTGTCTTTACCAGGAGCACTATTGTTATTTTGTTTGAGGACCCTTCTTAGTTCCCATAGATAGAACGGACGATCTAAGCAAAGGTTATCTCTAGAAACAGTGGCTATGGAGTTGGTAATATCATTCGGAACCCAATCTGGAGAAATTTTTTGGTAAAACTCTGTTATCCATGGTTCGTCCGGGTCAATAGGCAATTTATTGGATTGTTTGCGATTTTTGAAGCAATTTACTTTCCTCCATACCTCCTTGATGGGAGTATTTTGATTCAAACTTTCACAATACTCCCTCCAGTTTTTCCTTTTCTTCTCCTTAAAGGTTTTCTTCGCTAATGCGTCCATCTTTTTGTATTCTATTAGGTTACTTATTGTGGGATTTTGCTTATATTTAATATAAGTTAATTTTCTGCGTCGGGCTGTTTCCTGGCACGTTTTGTCCCACCAAGGTTTTGGAATGTGATGTTTGTTGGTAATATTCGTGTATTGTGGTATTGCTGTATTGGCTGAGAAGTAGAAGTTTTCAATTAGATCACCATACGTCCTGGGTTGGTTTAGAGATGTAAAGAGTGATGAATACAAATTCCAATCTGCTTTGTTGAAATTCCAGATTTTGTGTAGTCTCTGGGTTTCTTTTCCCTTTGGGTGATAAATTGAAAAGATAATGGGTAGGTGGTTTGATCCATGGGGATCTTGTAAAACATTCCAATTCAGTAGCGCTATAACATCTTGAGTACATATTGTGAGGTCTATTGCAGATGCTCGTGAATGTGTGGTTAAAGGAACAAGGGTGGGTGAACCGTCATTTAAAAATACAAGGTTACACTGCTCGATAGCATCCAACAATGATTTTCCAGATGTGTCATCAACTTCACAGCCCCATGCGACATTGTGCGCGTTAAAGTCACCTCCCAAAATAAAGGGTTTTGGTATAATTTTAAAAAAGGATAGCCATTGCTGTGTTGTAGTTTTGTTTTTCGGTTCATTATATAGGGATACAAGATGAATGGTTTTATTTGTTGATGATAGTTTAAAGGAAATACATGTGTATGTAATAGGAATATTTATGTTAAATCTAATTTCTTGACATTTAATATTTGTTTTCAATAAAATAGCTGACCCACCATATCCATCTATACGATCTGTTCTAAAGCAATTAAAGTTTTTAAAGTTATAATACAAACCAGGCTTAAACCATGTCTCCGATAATAAGGCAATATGAATTTGATTTTGATGGAGTAAAAATTCTAAATTTACTTTATTTGAAACTGCCGAACGACAGTTCCATTGCAAAACATTTAATTTTGAGTTTAGGTCTGCGAATTTGATAACACATCTGGATTTACATGTTTACTAATTAGTTGGATGATTTCTGATTTAGAAACATTTAAATTATTTGTTTGTTGTAGAGAATTAACAATTTTCATAACCAATTCTAAAATTACATTAATTATACTAGGATCTAGGACCTCTGACTGTCGATCTGTGATAATTGTTTTTTTGTATTGAGGGCTACTTAATATTCCTCCCGAAGTACTGGGAACATTAACCTGAGAAATAATCTCTTTTCTGATCTGTTCAGATGGATCAGGAGTATTTGGCCTTGGCCTTTTATTAGATTTATCTTTTAATTCGTTTGAGTTACTGTTATAAAGCAAATGGGAAGCAAATTGTTTTCTAGAGGAGTTGACTTTTGGAATATTCTGAACAGAAGTAGAGGAAGAACTAGAATGTAAATAGGTAGAAGAAGTGGGTTGAACAAGTAAGTCAAATGGATGGCTCGTATTGCTTTTATTTAAAATATCTGCATAGGAAGTTTTGGGAACCTGTTTATTGGCATCAAAAAAGCTTATGTTGGAAAAACTCATAGCTTCCTTAATTAATTTTTGTCTCTTAAACTCTGGACACACTGATAAATTTGTTGTATAGTGATTTCCTTGGCAACTGAAACATTTTGGGATATAGTCATTTATTTGGCATTCTTTTGTATTATGTGACTCTTGGCATTTACCACATCTTGGGCGACCTTTACACTGACTACCTAAATGCCCATATCTGAGGCAATTAAAACATATTAAAACTTTTTGTGTATAGTGTTCAACCTCTTTAATAACTTTATTTATTGAAATATAACGCGGCAATATCTGAGATTTAAAGGAAACAATACACGATTTTGTGGGAACGTAAATTATTTTTTTTGAATCATTTTCAATTACTTCCTGTTTGCGTTTAATTCGCCGAACGTTTACAATTTCAAAGTTACAATGACTATCATATTGTTTAATTTTTGATTTTACATATTCTTCAGAAAATTCGGTATCAATATCTCTAATTATCCCTTGTCGGAACAGAATGAATTTAGGTATATACAATTCTAAGTTATTTTTAACAAATACTGATGAATTTTTTTGATTTATTAAATAATTTGCATTTTTGTAGTCTGTTAATTTAATCCTAATTCTATTACGACCAATAGAATCAATATTTGTAATTTTTGAGTCCAATTCAGGAAACGCAGAAAGAATAATGTCACCAACTCTTAAAGCATTTAACTTACCGGTGAAAGATCCCGAGAAATTTTCTACGTAAACATGATATGGTCCGGTATCTTTATTTGTATATAAATAAACCTGTCTATTATTTACCTTCTCATTAACGTTAGAACCATTATCGTTTTTTCCCAAAGAATTAGACATTAAATTAGTACTTACATTCTGGTTCTCTTGTTTTTGTGAAATTGTTTCCATATTTGTAAATTCCATCATACCAACCTGATTTTCATCTTTATCATAAGGGGGAGGGTCGGGGGGCTTGCTGCCCCCATTTAATTCACTCATCTTTATGAAAAAACACCTATAGTTTCACCAAAATTAATTGTTTATCGCAAAACAACAAAACAAATAGGAAAAAAGTTTTGTTATCGATACTATTAACGCCGATAATTTACACACGTCCGATCGATTTGAATTCTACCGAACAACTGAATGTCAAAATAGCCTAGGGAAAAATAATATGTATTGTATTAAAACCAGCATCATCGAAAATATCGGTAAAGTTATAAAACTGCATTCTATATACTTTTTTAAGTCCAGAAATATTCCATTCACTCACGATAAAACCTCACCAAAGAACAGCTTGGATTGACATGATATTTGACATACACATAGCTAACATGTTAAATAAAAAATGTTATATTGTGCCGATGTGTGTTTTCGCCCATTCTCAGGGGTGAAACACATACTTTCCAAATAAGTCAAGAATTGGATAAACTGACTAATTCTAAGCAACCTTTGTTCTATAGAGTTTTTTCACTGCGTTAATACTTTTCGAGTTATTTGCGAGTCAATATGTTCATTTTTCAACATCAAAAAAACAAGGTTTTTAGACGGTTATTGCAAACTTAAAACTTAAAAACTTAAAAAGTAAGTATTTTATCGAAAAAATGTGCCAGAAGTACATTTGTAGATAATGAAAAGTAGGTTCTTATTCGACAAATTCCAAATCGAATATTTCATCGTGAAAGAATAAAACAAACAATCACTTTACTTTTCCCGACAGCGAGATTTCCCTGAAAAGTGCTTCATTTTTTTGATATTTCTCGTTGAAATATTCGATTTGAAATTTGAATTACTTTTCATTAGCTACAACTCTGCTTTTGCTATCTCTACAGACTTCATATAGGTATAAGTACATCATTTGTTTTAACTTTTTTATAAGCTATATTTTTGCTAAGAATATGTTTTTCGCTAAAATACTTACTTTTTGAGCTATTTGCGAAAAACCATCTAAAAACGTGTTTTTTTTATTGAAAAATGATCATATTCACTCGCAAATAAATCGATAAGTTTGACTTTGTGCAAAAACTGTATAAAATAGAAGTTGCTTAGAATTATTCAGTTTATTCAGTTCTGGACTTATTTTGTACGCATGTTTTTTTCACGCCCGCGAAGGGGCGAAACTCACCCCTATGGCAAAAGCACACATCGGCATATTACTTTTTTCTTTGCCGTTAGCTATGTATATGCCAAATTTTATGTCGATCCAAGCGATTCTTTAATAATTTACAGCAAAAATCGTAAATAAATAGACTAAAAAGGAAATAAAACTTTTCGAAACATCAATAAATTAATATATTGGTTTCTCTTACCTTTATTAAAGTGATTACCGCAAGCTATTTTTACTTTTGTAAATACTTTGTTTTTGTATACTAAAAGTTCACTACACACTATAAAACTTAATACTAAACACTTAAACTAAACTCTAAAAAATAACACGACCACACATAACATATAACACACAATATTAACTTAAAAAGCAACACGCTACAATTTGAATTTAAACAGACTGGCAAGTTTGGATCTGTAACATGAAAGTTCGTCTGGCTTAAGGCAATAAATTATTTTTAATAGCCTCTTGACGAATAAGAGGGCAAATATCAACACGTGAGTATGTTTACAGGGAATTTACTAAATGAATATACTTTAGGTTAGCTCTATACTTTTTACAATTATTTTTAACTAGCTTATTCGACGAATTTCGTACCGCCTTAGCTTTACAAATAGTCTGTTAAATTATTAGCCAAGTTCTGTTAACGTTTTTATAACAAGATTAAATTAATTAAGTTTCATAAAAGTTAAAAAAGAAGCTAACTCACGTTTTAACAAAATAACCATTAGCTGAATACTTTGCATTGGTGATGATTATTTTCATTGAAGTCCTTGTGATATATATTTTGCGTTGTACTGCCAGGCGTGAGAATAAACGAATTGGATGGTTTGACTAGATATTACCATATTTGTAAAACTGACCGTGAGAGAAACAGTTTTTTTTACATTTATCAGGTAGTAGCGCTTCTTGCTAATGCTTGAAGTTAACTGACTATCCTGGTCGATGCGTTTACTTTTTATAGCCACAAGGCTTTTTGATGTATTTTTGACTGTTTCTTTAATACCTTTTTCCATGTTGTTGGAAGACTTTGACCATCATCTCTTTGCTTTAGACTATTGGGATTTTTTCTATTTCTATTGATTCTCTGATTTCGCGTTTTCTTTTAATTTCAATGCTAGTTAGCTAGCATCGTAGCTTGGTTCAGGTTTATTGTATGTCCTGTGTTTGAGAGATTTTGGGCAAGGAAGGACGTTTTTTCTTTCCTTTCGATGGCATTTCGATGTTCTTCTCGTCTTACATTGATTCTTCGGTTGGTCTGTCCGATGTACGATTTGTCACAGTCCCCACATAGAATCTCGTATACTCCTTGATTTTCTAACGATATTTTTGTTTTGGTAGATGGTAAAATGATCGAGATTTTTCTGTCGGTAATAAATATCGTTTCTATTTTGTATTTTCTTAGCGCTCTCCCTATTTTCTCTGTTGTACCGTTTACATATAATAGAATAGCTTTTTCAATCGGTTTTTCCTCTTCTGTTGCACCCTTAATTCTTTTTTGAGTATTATGAGCATTTTCAATGGTATATGTTGAAAAGCCATTTTTTCTTATCGCTGTTTTCACATTATGCATTTCTTTATTGTTATGTTCTTCACCTGTCTGTCTTTCGGATCGTGTTATCAGGGTTTTAATGACTGAATTTAACTGTGCAGGATGGTGATGTGAATCGGCATGTAGGTATCTGTCGGTATGTGTGGATTTTCGGTATATTGTGTGTCCTATGTGCCTGTCTTTCTTCTTTATTATTAACACATCTAAAAATGGTAGTTCCAGTTACATAGTAAACTGGATTTTATGGTGTATATTATTGATGTGTTCTAAAAATACCTTTAGTTTTTCTTCTTCATGTGTCCGATTATAATAGTTTCATTCAGGTACCTAAGCCAAAGTTTGGTTTTGTGTTCCGCTGTTTCTATTGCTCGTTGTTCTATTCTTGCATAAACAGGTTTGCTATTACCGGTGACAGTGGTGAACCCATCGTTGCTTCTTCAACTTGTTTATAACTTTGCGCCTTATAGATAATATGTGTTATTTCAGCAGTGCTTTGTTAGATTTAGAGTGTTCTGTGGTATTGGATACTTTCTGCTTATAATTTCGAATGATTGATTTATAGAAACATTCGTAAAAAGTGAAACCACATCGATGCTGACTAACAAATGTCCCGGCTCAAGAGTCACATCTTTTATCCGTTATACGAATAAGAATTCGCTTCTTCTGCATGTTCTGTTGTAGCTGTTGTGACAGTGGTGAACCCATCGTTGCTTCTTCAACTTGTTTATAACTTTGCTCCTTATAGATGATATGTGTTATTTCAGCAGTGCTTTGTTAGATTTAGAGTGTTCTGTGGTATTGGATACTTTCTGCTTATAATTTCGAATGATTGATTTATAGAAACATTCGTAAAAAGTGAAACCACATCAATGCTGACTAACAAATGTCCCGGCTCAAGAGTCACATCTTTTATCCGTTATACGAATAAGAATTCGCTTCTTCTGCATGTTCTGTTGTAGCTGTTCAGCCAGAAATTTTGCCAGTGGTTGTAGAGGAGATCCGATAGAACTAACTATTGATCGTAATGGTAATCCTGAATTATGTACCTTGGGTAGGCCGTAAAATTTTGAACATTTCGACGACTTCTCTCTAGGTATGAGATGTAACTGATGTTCTTTCTTGATGTCTGATAGTTTGATCTTGGCTTTTGGTACTTTTTCTAGATATGTTGTGGGGTGCGACGAGATTCTTTGATATGTTATATCGTTTAGGATGTCTTTAATTTTTGCTTCGTATTCTTGAATATTGATTACTACTTTGGCATTGCCTTTGTCAGCTGGGAGCACAATGATTTCTTTGTTGTTGTTCAAATTGTGTAAGGCGTCTTTTTCTTTGTGAGTTAAATTTCTTTTTGGTGGTTTGTCTGTTCTTGATATTTTTATATACATACATCTTGGCGTATGATCTCGGCTGATTCTGCTGGGAGATTAGTAGTAGTAGTCTCAACTTGGGTAATGATATTTTCTACGGAAATTCGTAGCAAAAATTGAAACCTTTTGAGAGAACACTATTCGTGGCTCTAATGTCAGATTTGAAAAGTTATCAACTAACTTGTTTTTTTCTGTTTGCGGTTTTTCTTTCTTCTTTGACCGCTGTTGTAGTAACAAATTTTGAAAATCTTTTGATTTGTTTTTTCCTAGTAAGGTCAAAGTCTGTTTCTGCTCCGAAGTTTGTAAATTTATCAAAAAAATTCCACAGTGTTGGATGAATTGTATTACTTAGCTTAAGGTGCAACTGTAATGACTCTGAATTCATTTGGTCGATATCTTGTCTAGTATCGTGGATCGCTTCTCTAATAAGCGCTAGGCTTGTCCTTAGTTTTGTAGTTGATTTTGTGAAAACTAAGCTCCATACAAGTCGGTATAATGTTTTCCTCACGGCAGTATTCTAAAAACGTAAGGTTGCATAAAAACGGATGGAGAGTCATTGGAACCCCACTCGCATACGACGGGAAAAATCACTAGTATAAATATAAACAATAATCCAAACAATAAGCATCCCAAACTCTGAAGTGATCTATAGTTTCCAAAAGGGAACGTATCAATTTTTTCCCTTTAATAAAATTTAAACCGGGTAGGATAAATATAACCGTTGTCGCATATCCTTTGATAATATCTGCCACAGTGGCAGATTCCAGAGCACGGTTATAAGCTAGCAACAACAAGGTATCAATACAAAACAACCATCTTGAAATCGTTACTCCTTGTTTTCTTTCAATGAAATATTTCCTATCTCCACTAACTTATATTGACTTTACGTTTAAACAAGAGATTTACACTTCTGTTTTACACAACTTTGAGTAATTCGATATATTTCTGGTACAACTCTGAATTTCAGTTAAAAATAATTCTCTGAGTGTGTCTTTGGTTACACAAGGCGTATAGATATACTGTACAATACTAATCTAATTTACAGAAATGATTTATCAGATTTCCCAGCGAAGTAAATAATGCTTTTGTAATTCAATACTCGGAATGTTGGAAGACTGAATTATATGATTTGTTTCTTGACTAACGTCATGTACACTATAGGTCCATTTTATTTGAATTAACCAAATTGAAAAGTTTAAAAACTATTAAATTATATGAATCACGGTTTTTTAATATTGTTCTGAAGCTATTTTCTTGTGGCATTTTAAATTAATTGCTATTTAAATGGGAATAAGCCACAATTAAAGGTTAAAATACGTTTATTGACGTTTCAATTTCCACTTCGGAAATCATTCTCAAAATACAAACATTAGCAAATTAAACAAATTTTGTTTTTTGTTACTTAGTGAAAAATTCTTCTAATAATTTAATTTTATCTGACTCATCTATATTGACAATTCAGACATACATTATACATTTTAAAGTAGACGACTTTAAAATGATATTGCCAATATTGTTGAGTTGCGTTCCTGGGACGACTTTACTTATAAGATAGTTCATTCGATTACATGAAATCAACTTTAACTTGAGAATATCCGTCAGAAAAGATCATAACATGTAATTCGTCTTTAAAAAGACAAATACATGCCATGATGACAGTTAAATTCTCCTGTTAGTGATTCCATAGTAAATCATAAGGGAAAAACCAGGAAAAAAACCTCATAATACTATCCCGACATGGTAAGGATTTAATCGTGCATTTAGTTTACCTTCAATAAACACCAAATTCCGATTTGATATGTTTGTTATTTAAAAAAACATAAATGATGTATTCTCTATATGTTACTGACTTACCAATACTGGTATTTTCTTTTTGATAACTTCGTCTTTCAATATGGGTAACCAGATCCTACTACATTCTGCCGAGGAATTCGCGACACAATTGGTCTCATTTAGCATAATTAGAGCCGCTTCTTGTTCTAACGAAAATTCATTCTTGAAGGAAAAACATTTGTTAACATCTGTTTTATTAAAAAATGATTATCCTTTATCGTTTATAAATAAGGAATTTTCAACAATCGATCGAATAGAACAAAACAACTTAGAACGAGATCCTACAGCATATACAAGGAATAATACGAGGAAAATAACAATACCATACATAAAAGGATTATCGGAAAAGCTTAAAAGGATAGGAAATAAATTCAACATTTCAACAACATTCAAAACAACAAACACGTTGAGATCTATTTTGTCCAAAACCAAACCTAACAATGAACAAGAAATGACAAAGAATTGCATTTATAAAATACCTTGTGAATGCGATCAGTTTTATTTAGGTGAAACATCAAGACCATTAAATGTTAGAATAAGTGAAGATCAATCCTATATTAAAAATAGAGAATTTGATAAATCTCAAATATGTAAACACGCATGGGATAATGAATATAGGGTTCAATGGAATGATTCAAATATAGTCCTAAAAGAAACGGATGGTAAAAAGAGAAAAATCAAAGAAGCGGCTCTAATTATGCTAAATGAGACCAATTGTGTCGCGAATTCCTCGGCAGAATGTAGTAGGATCTGGTTACCCATATTGAAAGACGAAGTTATTAAACAGAAAATACCAGTATCCTGGTTTTTCCCTCATAATTTACTATGGAATCACTAACAGGAGAATTTTACTGTCATCATGGCATGTATTTGTCTTTTTAAAGACGAATTACATGTTATGATCTTTTCTGACGGATATTCTCAAGTTAAAGTTGATTTCATGTAATCGAATGAACTATCTTATAAGTAAAGTCGTCCCAGGAACGCAACTCAACAATATTGGCAATATCATTTTAAAGTCGTCTACTTTAAAATGTATAATGTATATCTGAATTGTCAATATAGATGAGTCAGATAAAATTACATTATTAGAAGAATTTTTCACTAAGTAACAAAAAACAAAATTTGTTTAATTTACTAATGTTTGTATTTTGAGAACGAGTTCCGAAGTGGAAATTGAAACGTCAATAAACGTATTTTAACCTTTAATTGTGGCTTATTCCCATTTAAATAGCAATTTATATGAATCACATCAACAAGGAGAATAAAATAAATAGTATTTTAATAAAAATGCAAGCATTAAACTTTAACAAAGGAATATTTCCATTATGACCGTAAAATTAAATAAAAGATTTCAAAGATGTTTCTTTAATTGTAATATCCATTAGAGCTAAGTACAAATTATGTTCGTTATCTGATTTGTTATATTTTAATTAAATTACAGTAAAATAAAGTTTTTTAAAATTAGTTTACATTTATAGTGTGTTGCATGTTTCATTACACGACAGATATTAAATTCATTTATTATAAATAAAGCTTACTAAAGAGGTTCTGAAACAGTTTCATTGTGGCATGTTTAAGTTATAAGTACATTGTATTTATACGGGATTAACCTCAATTATTGTCATAAACATTAAATTTTACATTTGTTTTGACGCCTTCAATACGAAAATAGTTTTCAACAAAGATTATTATAAGACAAGAAGTTATTTTATTCTGTAGTTGGTTATTATTTGGGGCTTTGTTTAAGTCAATTAGACATGTGACTTACTTAATCTCGATGTTGTAGGCAAATAGCCTTGTTTTGAATTCAAATTCTAAGGGTGATATTGTACCCTCGGATTTACATCAAATTCTGAATTTTGTGTGTTTAAGTAGATAATTGGTCTGTAACCTTCTATTAATTCACTGTGACGATTTCACGATCGAAGTTTTGTATTGATATTTTATTATTGCGAGCTTATAACCGTGGTCTGAGACCTGCAACTGCGGCAGACATTATCAAAGGATATGCGACAACGGTTATAACTATCATATTCTGCTTAAGGGTGGTTCCCATACAGCCTTAAGGTTTAAATTTTATTAAACATAACTAATCGTTACGTTCCCGCTTGAAATATTTAGATCTCTTTAGATTTTGGGATACATGTTTGGATTATTGTTTATATTTATATTTGTTTGTAATGTAAGCATGTTAGTTAATGTGAATATCTGATTATGTACTGAAGACGATTTTATTTTTTTCGTGCATCTAAAAAGAGGTTTCTCATTTTGTACTCCCAAGTTTCATATCCTGTTTAAATGTAAATCCTATTGTCATTGTCTCATATGGTTGTAAGTTCTGCACCAACTAATATTTTACAAAGACTACGCGAATATTTTCTCTTTTATTCAGTAAAGCAAGTGTTGCAAGTACATTTTATTGTTCCAATTTTCACTGAACTACTACTACAGGAATGGTAGTGGTAGGAGTGTTAAAGGTTCTCTTGAATCTTTGATTGATCTTAGACTTTCTTGTTTCATCCCATTGTTGGCATAAAAATAATGAACTTGACGTTATTGTAAATTGACAGATTTATAAAACATTAGTGCGAAGTATTATGACATATGGGGCTGAAAATTGGATCATAAACAAGAAAAACAGCAGTAAGATAGTAGCAACAGAGGTGGAATGCCTGCGAAGATGCTGCAGAGTAACAAGAATGGATAGGAGAAGTAATGACGAAATAAAGCAAAGAAATCAATAGAAACAGACATACTAACATATATAGAACAAAAAAGACTAAAGTGGTATGGACATGTAAGAAGAACTAGCGAGAGCAGATGGATAAAGAGAATAACCGAATGGAGCCCCATAGGAAGGAGGAAAAGAGGACGACCCCGAAAATCCTGGAGGAACGAAGTAGACGACGCCATGAGTAAGAGAGGACTAAACGATGGAGAATGGAACAACAGAGAGAGATGGAAACGGTTGAGCGAGGGAAGGCAGTGAATACTGTAGAATCCCTAAATATATATATATATATATATATATATATATATATATATATATATATATACAAACAACACAGTTTATTAGGGTTGCAGTCAGAAAATTGGCCGGGATGTTAATGAAACACTCTTATGACTTTTCGTCTAGCTTTCGGAATCGTTTTGTTCCTTTTTCAAGACACTATAATTAGAAAAAAGTGTAAATATTTATAAAATATCACAAATCTTCAGTGCAACTTACTAGTCGTTGAGATTATTTATAAAAGCATAGACACTCAACATTAATAACAACACACATAAAATATAAAATAGTGGACAAAATACATTTAAAATTCTTTAAAATTTAGGTACAAGTAGTAAAAATTTTGTTGTCATCTTTTACTAGTGTGTTTTAACTCTGGCACATAGAGAACAAAAAGAAAAAATCCTATGATTAAAAAGTAATTAGGTGTATTTAATATCATGTTTCTTTTTAAGAAATACTAGAGGCCCATCTTAGGTGATTTTAATTTTTAAACCTGTCTTAATGGTATGCAACATGTTATGCATATAACTGTAATTTGTGTGGGTACGGGTACAGGTAGATATTAATTTTATTTTGGATGTTTTTCCAGGAAGTAACAATAAATGTTGCTCAATTTATCTATGTCTGACTTTTTATTGATGCAAGATGTACTTGATTTTATGGAACACATTTCCAAGAAAACACGTTTTGAATGGTTCTTTTCCTTTGCCAAAATACAGGAATCCTCGAAATTAAATTCATGTTTCAACGTTAATGCATGTTCTGTCAATGCACATGCATTTATTTTTTTGGTTTTTATATCGCTACGATGTGAGATCACCCTACTGTGAAAATTACGAGATGATTCTCCTATATATATTTTGTTGCAATTATTACACGGTATAGAATAAACAATATTCGATGACTCCTGTATTGTGAAAGGATCTTTTGTTTTTGTGTACAACTTCGATATCGTTTTCACATTTTTGGTTGTAATTTTTCAATCACTAACATTTTTGAAGATGTTCATTAGCTTCGGTGTCAAAACTGGAATGTAAGGTAGGCAACCATAAGTTATTTTGGATGGTATCACTGATGTGTTCTGTGTCAATGTCAATTGTCGGACCTCATTGTTATGAAAATTTTGGTTGTCAGAAAAATGCGAAGGAAACGGAGAAACGAAAATGAGTTTATTTAACAGCCCTATAGGATAGGAGTTCTCTTGTAATATAGATCTCAGCTTTTTTAATCCCTTGTCTCTGAACTCGATGTGTGACAAGATGATAACCCTAGTTTTCAGGGCCAAAACCAAATTTGTTTTCATCTTGGATGGATGTTGAGAATGAAAGTTTATAAAACGGTTACTAAAACAAGGTTTACGATACCACTCCGTCCTTAGCATGCCATCATTGCCACGATGGATTAGCATGTCTAATTTCCTTTTTTAGAGAGTGTCCGACAATTGACATTGACACAGAACACATCAGTGATACCATCCAAAATAACTTATGGTTGCCTACCTTACATTCCAGTTTTGACACCAAAGCTAATGAACATCTTCAAAAATGTTAGTGATTTAAAAATTACAACCAAAAATGTGAAAACGATATCGAAGTTGTACACAAAAACAAATGATCCTTTCACAATACAGGAGTCATCGAATATTGTTTATTCTATACCGTGTAATAATTGCAACAAAATATATATAGGAGAATCATCTCGTAATTTTCACAGTAGGGTGATCTCACATCGTAGCGATATAAAAACCAAAAAAATAAATGCATGTGCATTGACAGAACATGCATTAACGTTGAAACATGAATTTAATTTTGAGGATTCCTGTATTTTGGCAAAGGAAAAGAACCATTCAAAACGTGTTTTCTTGGAAATGTGTTCCATAAAATCAAGTACATCTTGCATCAATAAAAAGTCAGACATAGATAAACTGAGCAACATTTATTGTTACTTACTGGAAAAACATCCAAAATAAAATTAATATCTACCTGTACCCGTACCCACACAAATTACAGTTATATGCATAACATGTTGCATACCATTAAGACAGGTTTAAAAATTAAAATCACCTAAGATGGGCCTCTAGTATTTCTTAAAAAGAAACATGATATTAAATACACCTAATTACTTTTTAATCATAGGATTTTTTCTTTTTGTTCTCTATGTGCCAGAGTTAAAACACACTAGTAAAAGATGACAACAAAATTTTTACTACTTGTACCTAAATTTTAAAGAATTTTAAATGTATTTTGTCCACTATTTTATATTTTATGTGTGTTGTTATTAATGTTGAGTGTCTATGCTTTTGTAAATAATCTCAACGACTAGTAAGTTGCACTGAAGATTTGTGATATTTTATAAATATTTACACTTTTTTCTAATTATAGTGTCTTGAAAAAGGAACAAAACGATTCCGAAAGCTAGACGAAAAGTCATAAGAGTGTTTCATTAACATCCCGGCCAATTTTCTGACTGCAACCCTAATAAACTGTGTTGTTTGTTTATATTGACAGTCACTAATATCCAGTAATTCTTGTTTATATATATATATATATATATATATATATATATATAAACTAAGGTACACTCGAAGAGTGGTGGGTTTTTCGGTCAAAGTGGAGAAATAAAAGACAAAGACGATGGCTACTTCATCTATTTATTGAAGACGTTTCGCTTTCTGCTCAGAAAGCATCATCAGTTCATCTAAAAAGAACAATATGAAACCAAACATCCATAGAGAAGTTATAACCAAAGTGTGTTACCTTAGAAAGACATGTAGCAGTCAGTGATGTAAAAAATATGAAAAAGCTTACAAAGCTGGACATTCAGAGTTAACGTTGTATATAACAATTAATTGAAACTAGGTAAAGTTTGCAATTTGACAAAATTAGCACAGCAAAAGAACATGTGATAAAAATACATGTATATATAAAAAAATTTTATAAAAACTTAGTAAAAAACATTAAGGTTTATTTTAAAGTGTAAAGAACTAGAAAGATCATTAGATTGCACTTCCAACAAATTTATTTAAAAATTATATTTTAATTTTAACTTTAGGTAACATTATAAGATATTAAAGATTAATAGTAATAAAGAAAAAAAAATGAAGTTACCAGTCTTTAGCTTACTGAGGCTCGTTGGTAAATGAATTTAAAGGTTTGACACCCACGCACAACAACGTGAGTAGAAGTGGCCTTGAAGTCACAATGACATAAACAGCAAGGCAAGCTACCAACCTCTATGTATTAAGGCGGTATATTCAAAGAATGTGATAAATTTGGTTGACAACTTGTCGTTAAAAAACCAAGCAGTGAAAGGAAAAGGTGGTTAAGATCACCATTTAACCCTACAGTGATTGATCTGTCAACAAAGAACAAAGCAAGAGAAGTCAATCCAATATATCATATATTGTAATATTATGACGTCACTAGTTAGCCAGCTAACAGGTGAAGATTAATAAAAATTTCCACAGTCCAAAGGTTCAAACATTAAGGACCATAATGAAAAGGATTCTATGAATCAGATTCAATTTAAAGTTTTATCAAACAAGTTCATCAAAAAGAACAATTACTTAAATTTACAAATAAAATAAATAAATTCATTACACACTTAAAAAATATTAAGATCATAGATCAACCACTTGCAAAATTTTTACATAATTATGATGGATATGCTCCCAGATTTTATTGTCTACCTAAAATACATAAGCCCACATTGAGCATGAGGCCAATTGTTTCCTCCATTAATTCACCAAATACTAATATTGCAAATTTTTTAACTGACATCTTATCTAAATCTTATAATTATAATAACAACTTTAATATTGTTGATTCTTTTCACTTTAGTGAATTTATTAATAATTTTGAACTTCCACAAGGCTACATTTTAGTGAGTTTTGATGTGGTATCTCTTTTCACTAATTTACCTCTTTCGAGCGTTATTACCTCCCTAAGAAATCACTGGAACTCCATCCAACCAAACTGTCCTGTATCCTGGGATGTTTTTGCAGAACTTTTACAATTAACATTTGACACTAATTTTTTGGTCTTCAACGACAAATATTACCTTCAAATTTTTGGGACACCTATGGGTTCCTCAATCTCTCCCATCCTAGTTAATTATGTACTGGATGATTTAGTATCTGACCGTCTGGGTCTTTTAGATTTCCAAATCCCTTTTATTAAACGGTATGTTGATGACTTATTACTAGCCTTACCTCCAGACAAGATTCAGGCCACCTTGTCTTTATTCAATGAGTTTGATCCTCATTTACAGTTCACTGTTGAACTTGAGGACTCCAACACAAATAGTATTCCCTTCTTAGACATGCGTGTCATTAGAATGGGAGATAACACCCTTACTACAAGTTGGTACAGGAAACCAATGGCCTCTAATAGGTTTCTCAACTACCATTCTTGTCATCCCTTTAAATACAAATTAAACCTTATAAAAGCTTTAAGCTGCAGGCTAAATAGACTGATACATCTGATTAATCGAAGGGAATCCTTTCAATTACTTAAAAATATTCTGATTGAGAATTCCTATCCATCCTCCCTTATTAATAAATACCTTTTCGCTCAAAGCTATGGTTCTTCTTTAAATGATATACCCAATGGTGACCAACTTAGAATGATATCAAATAATTCAATTAATAACACTGTTCTGCCTAATACTGTACTTGGGAATCCAACTACCCATTACTCCTCTTTACCTTATTTTCCTCAAGTTACTGAGAAACTCGTTAAACTGTACAAACATAATAACGTACCTGTTAAAATTGCTATTAAGAATGCTAAGACTGTCAGGAATTTGTTCTCTAAAACTAAAACACCTCTGTCCCTTCTGGAACAAGTGAATGTAATATATCATATACCTTGTGCTGAGTGTGACTCATGTTACATCGGTCAGACTGGGAGATCACTGAGAGGGCGTCTTACGACACACCGCAGTGATATCAATTTATCTAAGCATACTTGTGCTCTTGCCCAACATGCCATTAACACTAAGCATGAAGTAAACTTTAATGAAGTTAAAATTCTTGGCACTGAACGCAATCTCGTTAAAAGACAGTTTTTAGAAATGTGTGCAATATTAAAACATCCTAATACTCTTAATAAGAGAACGGACATTAGTAATTTGAGCCAAATTTATCATGCATTAATTTTACAGAATTAGGCTTGATATGTTGTTTACTTAAATTTTGTCCCATTTTGGGGTTTTCTTTATCACATTTTCTTATAATAAATTTAAATAAAAATAAAAATAAAATATAAATAAATTATTCCTTCTTTAATTAAGATTTATCAACTTACTTTTTATTAATATTTGTCAATAACACTTTTACATAATTAAGTAATTGTTCTTTTTGATGAACTTGTTTGATAAAACTTTAAATTGAATCTGATTCATAGAATCCTTTTCATTATGGTCCTTAATGTTTGAACCTTTGGACTGTGGAAATTTTTTATTAATCTTCACCTGTTAGCTGGCTAACTAGTGACGTCATAATATTACAATATATGATATATTGGATTGACTTCTCTTGCTTTGTTCTTTGTTGACAGATCAATCACTGTAGGGTTAAATGGTGATCTTAACCACCTTTTCCTTTCACTGCTTGGTTTTTTAACGACAAGTTGTCAACCAAATTTATCACATTCTTTGAATATACCGCCTTAATACATAGAGGTTGGTAGCTTGCCTTGCTGTTTATGTCATTGTGACTTCAAGGCCACTTCTACTCACGTTGTTGTGCGTGGGTGTCAAACCTTTAAATTCATTTACCAACGAGCCTCAGTAAGCTAAAGACTGGTAACTTCATTTTTTTTTCTTTATTACTATTAATCTTTAATATCTTATAATGTTACCTAAAGTTAAAATTAAAATATAATTTTTAAATAAATTTGTTGGAAGTGCAATCTAATGATCTTTCTAGTTCTTTACACTTTAAAATAAACCTTAATGTTTTTTACTAAGTTTTTATAAAATTTTTTTTATATATACATGTATTTTTATCACATGTTCTTTTGCTGTGCTAATTTTGTCAAATTGCAAACTTTACCTAGTTTTAATTAATTGTTATATACAACGTTAACTCTGAATGTCCAGCTTTGTAAGCTTTTTCATATTTTTTACATCACTGACTGCTACATGTCTTTGTAAGGTAACACACTTTGGTTATAACTTCTCTATGGATGTTTGGTTTCATATTGTTCTTTTTAGATGAACTGATGATGCTTTCTGAGCAGAAAGCGAAACGTCTTCAATAAATAGATGAAGTAGCCATCGTCTTTGTCTTTTATTTCTCCACTTTGACCGAAAAACCCACCACTCTTCGAGTGTACCTTAGTTTATATTGGATTGACGGTCGTACTCCTTTTCTCGATATATATATATATATATATATATATATATATATATATATATATATATATATATATATATATATATATATATATATACGTTATTGTATATATGCAGGGCAAAACTGAGAGATCTAACCTTAGTTTACAGACCAAGAAGCGAATAGTAAGGTGAAATGTTCTACTGGTACTACCACTATACCGAATCGAAGCCTGGATATGATGCAAACCACTGAAAATAAGATCGAAACTGAAAGATGTTGATCTACAGAAGGATATTGAAGACATATTATGTGGATCATGTTACCAACGTTGAAGTTCTATGGCGTATAAGAAAAGAAAAAGCAGTGCTTAATTTAATAAAACAACGTAAGCATGACTACTTCTGCCGCATAACGCGCAACAAAGAAAAATAATGAAATATTCAACTCGATGACAAAGCCTTAAATCAAAAAATCCAAGACAAACTTTATCCATTCATGAATTTAGCAAAACTGCTGTATTTCTTATTCAGTATTCAATGGTATAACATACACACAGTAGTCTTTTAGTTTTTCTCAGATCTTTTTAGGCATGATAAGAATGGTTGCGGACAATTTAAGACAAAAGTTGACGGTTATTAGGATAATATTAGTCAGTTGTGCATTTTGTTATAAGATTAAAGTGTTATTTTATTGCAATTTTGATTAAAAAACCAAACTTATGTTTTATATAAACTTTTGTAAATTCATTTATTTGATGGTTTATTCCCGTTGTTGACTTCTTATTCTAGTATAGGTCAACCAGAGTTTGCTACGTCACTTTGATGGGTTTGCTAAAATTTATTTTGTCAAAAAATAAAAAAGCTTTATTATTTTAACTAATTTTAATAAATTGTACAAAAAAAACTTTAATTTATTTAATCATTACGGTTTGGGAAAGTATTTAGTATTTATTTTCATATTTTATATTTAATATTTTTATTACTGTACTAGAATATGATCTTATTTAATGATATAGTCTAACTACTTATATTTACTTATTTTTTTTACTAAAAGATGTTATTTTCTTCTATTCAGTAAAATCTCATAGTCAAACTGGCTAGCACATGTATATTTTTTTAACTTCAAAGAGATTGACTTGTCTTTTGTTATTTGATAATTATGTCAGAAGCACAGAAAACGCTGTAAAAAATCATATTTCTATGACCATTTAGTTAGATTATCGCCATTCAAAAGCGCAATACAATAGAGTTAATTTATGGGTATGCGCTTGTCCCACCAGTCCACCGACCACTTAAGAAGGGTCATCAGAGGGTTTTCTATCCATCTCAAGATACTACTTTAGATCAATATAGCTTACGAAAAGCGTCTCCAGTTGATCGGTTACGTCCATTTTTTCGAGCCGCGCGGCAGCGTGGCGACGGACAGATACAACTCTGCTATTCTACTGCTTGCTACGATTAATACACCATATTTCAAAGGTAAGTGTTTTCTTTGTACAGGTAACAGCAATGAGTTAAGCCAGGTATTCTTCGTGATGTTTAATTAGTTGCTAATTTATTTAAAATCAAAATCGTGGATTTTTCTTCGTTATTATTCTAATTCATTTAACTAGCGACCTCTAAGTTTTACAACTATTTTTAATAAATTGTACAAAAAAACTTTAATTTATTTGATTATTACAATTTGTACATACAGTATTAAATTTAGAAAGTCGTTTATAAGTGAATGGACTATATTTTCTACATTTCATAGACGTACACGCTTTAATTTTTTTACTGTAACAATTGCAGCATCTACAACGTTTAGCAGGATTTTCGTCTTGTTGATGAGAAACTAGTTGCTTCGGAAACATCCTGAACGGGAACTCGGTTATATCTCGTGAAAGTGTTTTGATTTGTGATCGTGTATGAAGGTGTTCTTTCATTAAGTTCAGTGCAAAGTTTTTGAAAAAAGTCTCCTTTTGAGTGATTTTCCAGAACTTGCAGCAGATTGTAGAACAAAAGCATTCATGCCGCCAATAATAATTAAATTATAGAATGTAACACCTAGCCATCTTTTCGTAATTTGTAAAATAGTGTATGATAAACGTAATTTATCCACAGTATCAACCCCTCCTTTTATTTGGTTAATATCTAAAATAAAATATGATTTCTGAGTATCCATGTCAACTTTACTTTTGTTGTGCAGAGTCGAAAATAATATGACTGACTTACTTTTGCGGGACTTATAAGAGGTATAATTTATGTAAAAGAAAGTTCTGGGGAATTTCTCTCTTATTTTTCTTCAGCGTCCCAAGCAAAGTAACTTTCTTCTCCAACAAATATCTAGCCAACGGAATGCTGTTTATTTTATGGACTCTATTGGACATTTACCAACGTCAAAGGACCTAATTTGATACGCCATATTGCACCCATAAAATGCAGCCCCTAGACGTGGGTTGTATATGTATCCTTTAAAAGTCCCAGCTTAACTAGTGGTCAAATTTATGAGAAAAAAGCAAAGTTCGAAATTTTTCTACCCATACTGGATGATATTAGCTCTATACTTCAACGAGACATTGTAGCTAAACTGCCAAAATCCAACAAATGAAGTGCTAGGGAGTAGGTACCAAAAGGCTTCTTATATAAACTTTCCTGTTTTGTTTATTAACTATGTTTTATAAACTTTGTGTTGTTGTTTTATGAAAATCATAAACAACTTTATCAAAAAGATCAATTTTGTTATTAGTTCCATATTTCTCACTACCAGGGCAGATTGAGACTGTTTGTACCAAAGTGCATACCCACGATTCCAAACTGCCCCACTATGGGGCACATTGGGAAAATAATGTATGTAATTTTATTTCTTTATGATTTATAAACTATTTATAAATTTATACCTATTTCAAAAACCATAATATCTTGGAACATCATAGAAACTACTGCCATGTTTGTTAGACTTGCTAATACAGACAGAGGCAAAATATAAGCTCCCAATAAAAAGTGTACCAAACTACTTCACCCTACCCTACATTGTATGCCTTGTGTAATAAAAGAAACCCTTAGAGAATTATTTTTAACTTAAATTCAGAATTGTACCAGACAGATAGCGGATTACTCAAAGTTGTATTTACTATGGAATCACTAACAGGAGAATTCTACTCTCATCGTGACATGTGGTTATCTTTTTAAAGACGAATCACATGCTATGATTTTTTCTGACTTTTTATTCTAAAGTTAAAGTTGATTTCATGTAATCGAATGAATTAACTTACAATAAAGATGTCCCAGGAACGCAACTCAGCAATATTGGCAATAATAATACGCTGTAAGACTAGCGACAATTTATTTCTAATGCCTCACTGCTTAATTTATGTTGGCGTGCGCTGCATTCGTTAGTACATTTCCGTCCACATGTCAAACAGTAAACAACGGGGTTCCCATTAGTGTATCATAGTACGCTAGTTATTTGCACTTTTGGTCTGTCAGACTCTGCCCGACTATTCGAGTAACTGTTGTGAGTTCGGCAAGTAAATTTATTTTCCTGTTTTTTTGTGAAGTATAACCTATAGAGTAAGTATTTTAATTCCTATGGTTATATATTATTGTTGTGGTATTCAAAATTAAAGGGTAAACATATTAAATGTACAATGAAATCTATATTCCAGAGATTATAGAAAATAAAAAAATACTCCGAGCTGCCTGGAGTTAACCAAAGGTAATCTTAGTCATAAATAATCTTTTGTGTAAATATAACAATGAATAGAAGTTAACGATGGTTTTTCCCCATAGGCCATAAAGTGTTCCGTAAGCCGGATTTGCGCCATGAAAAGGACAATAAAAATAGTTAATAAATAAATGATTGTTCGGAATATGTAAATACCCAGTAGAAATTAAGTGTCCTTGTAGAAATAATATGAATTAGGAAAGTTTGTAAGTATTGCAGTGGTATGCAAATTTCTGATTGGCCGAGAATTTGGAAAGTGGTGATGGGTGTGTATAATGAGAGGTTGGATTAATGGATAGAGGAGATGAGAGAGTCAGTTAGTTCCAGTTTCTTAAAGTGAATGGTTGGTTTTCGAGGTGGTATCCAAGGGTAGTAAGTGATAAAGAAAAAGTTGTGAGTTGGTGAAGTAATTGTGTCCGACGGTAGCTGATCTGGTAATGTAATCTGGTAATGGATCTAGTTTGTAAGTAAACTTTTCCTACTTGTATTCTACGTATCGCTGTTTATTTCGGAACGAGAGATTAAGTTTGGCGAGAGGAAAAGAGGCTGGCATCATTGGAAAGGTACGTGCATTCGAAGGAGAGCATTGAAGACACTAAATTGCAATATGTTGTTTAATATTGCCAATTAGGGCCAATAGGAGGCTGCTGAGAACTGATAGTTCATTTTGCATAGAACAAGGAATTGGACAACTCAAGGCAGAGGAAGCGTTTCAACGGAAGAAACATTCATAATATATTAAATTTGAGAATTTTGGGTTAAAAATATTTTACCCAAATATTCAGAGATCAAATTTGTTCTGAGAGGGGACAGGGAGCTGTGGAGAAAATTTAATAATTCATACAAATTTTTCTTGGTACAATCGTTATATCAAAATTGCATTAGGAAGGACACTGAATATTATTTGATTTGTTTATGTAGAATAATAAGCTGTATTTTAAATTGTAATTGTATTATACGAGTATTATCCATGCATTATTGAAGGTTTACGTACGTAGAACGAATTTTGTTTGATAAACATTGTATGCTAAAAATTTTTGGAGGTATTTTAATCAGTTTATTTTATTACATTATTATATTATCATCATACATTATCATATTATGTTGTTTTATTCCGTTATTCTTTGGACCTAACCCATCAGCTGTAAAGTATAGATATTGAAGCACGAGTAAAAGCTGAGAAAACAAAATTGAAAGGTGTGATATAAATCATAAATTAAAAATTTTAATAATGTTTAATATATAATTTTTGTAAAGTTTTAAAATTAAAATTCTAGATATCACATTAATATACATATAGTAATGTTTCAGCCTTTAATTTTTTTCTCTTGTATTTCAGATTTCAGTGATTGATCCTTGTCTGAGAGAAATTCAAAGGTTACAACAGCTCTTTGATGAAGTAGAAGAAGAATATATTAACAAAAAGAGAAATCAAACGATTTCTACTTAGCGAAACCGAATTCAAATCTTAACCACTGTGTTTCCTAAAATTTGCGAAACAAACAGCTGGATGAATTACTCGGCAAGGGAATCTAAAATTGCATTCCACAAGCCGTTCATCCTAGTCAAAATTCGTAGTGAATTTAGTTTCTCGTACTTCCAACGAAGTAAATAACAAAACAGAATGACGGTATTAGATTTTTGTTTTGATACAGTGCAGCAACAACCGTTGATACGTATTTCGACCTCCTTAAGTCTCTTCAGAACGGTATAGTCACTGCTCTGCTCAAGAATATATTAATTTGGAAAGCGAGCCAGAATCAGACAGGTGTGAAGAAAGTGACCATAACACAGACATAGAAGAAGAATGATAGGAAGAATAGGAAACAGAATTGAAGAAAGGATTGAAGGAGGAACCTGTAACTTTAAAATATTTTCAAACAAATACTGAAAACCGGCAGCTCTTTTATTTTGCAAAAGATTGGGTAACCTGGAGAAAACAAGCGCCTTCAAAAAATGTTCGGACAAGAAGTTCTAATTTAATTTCATACTTACAAGGTTTAAAAGGAAATGCTTGTCAAGCAGTTGATCCTTTAGAGTGTTGGAAATGTTTTATTGATGACAATATTCTCGAAACCATTGTACATAACACAAACATATTTATTTCTTAACTAAGAAACAGTTATGCAGATCTGAATAAAGCTAGACCTACAGAGACTGTGGAAATAAAGGCGTTAATTGGTCTATTATACCTAGCTGGGTTTTCAAAGCAAGCCGCCGAAATTGCAAAGAATTTTGGGCTACTGATGGAACAGGCAAAGAAGAGTTTCAAACTACTATGGCTCATAAGCGATTTGTATGCTTGCTACGTTACTTGCGTTTCGATGACGCAAATACTAGAGAAGAAAGAAGAACCATATACAAATTTATACGTAGGTATAAGGAACGATTTTGACCAATTAAATTAGAAATGCAAACTTAATTACGTTCCTGGATCTTAATTAACATTAAACAAAATGCCTTTTGCATTCCGTGGACATTGCGAATTTCCCATGTATATCCCGAATAAGCCAGCCAAATATGGCATAAAAGTTTTTCCTTACTGGACGCCAAATGTTTTTACACGGTAAATATGAAAGTATACGTTGGAGCTCAGCTTCCAGGGCCGTATCGCCGTAGTACTAAAACCACCGATTTAGTAAAAGGAATATGTGAGCCTGTGTTTGGATCGTCTAAAAATATAACTATGGATAATTGGTTTACACGTTACGAAATTGTAAAATGCATGTTAAAACAGCACAAAATTACAATTGTTGGAACAATTCGGAAAAATAAAAGGGAGATTCCAAAGGGACTTCTTGATCCCAGCTGATCACAGTACTCGTCTATATTTGCATTTGCCAAGTCCATTACTTTGGTGTCATATATAAAGAAAAAAAGTCGTGACGCTGTTATCATCTTTTCACTATGATTACTCGATTGATGAAGGTTATGGAGATGCCTGTAAGCCTAATATTATTACTTTTTATAACATTGCAAAATCGGGCGTTAACTCAGTCGATCAGAAATGTGCGGCTTATAACGTAGGTAGAAATACCCGAAGATGGCCAATTGGACACAATGTCGAAACGAAGATTGTTTCTGGAATCAATTGGCTTAGCCTTGTCAAGAGAGAATATGCTAACCAGAGCAAGAGATCCTCATTTACAAAAGGATATCAGAAATATCGCCCAAAAATTAAGCGGAGTACATGCAGATCCAGTGCCTCCGCCTACAAATACACGAGGTCGTTGCGCCTATTGTCCAAATCGTAAAACGATATTTTTGTGTCAAATGCCAAAAATGGCTATGCTTAGAGCATGTTAAAACGATTTGCGAAGACTACAATAAAAATTGAAATTAGGATTAGAATTTTGTTTATTAACCTTCGTCTTCCCGAATGGGGTACAGCTGTACCCCACATACACATTTTTTGTAATATTTTTGAAATTAGCGCCTGTTTCGTTTGGCTAATTTTATTTTGTGTCCATTAGGGTATTGCAAATAATATCGTATTCATAAAATCAGTAACAATGTTTCAAATTAAAAACAAATCAATTATGATCGGCTTGGGGTACATTCGTACCCCGCGTGGGAATCTGTGTCATCTGTATTATCGGTGGCTTTGCAAATTACTACGCGAATGTCGCAACTCTAAGAACAGAACATCGAACGAAATAGATACCACAAATAAGATGGTAAAGCAATACTCTGCTCGTAGGATATGCAACCGATGGCCAATGGCAGTGTTTGGTCAAATATTGGATATTTCTGGCCTGAACGCTTACATCTTATGGTGTATCAAGTACCCGGATATATCTAGAGAAAAAGATGATAGACGTAATTTTTTACTAAATCTAGGAGAAGCTTTAGTAAAAGAAAATATTACCAGGCGATATAATAAGGGAGTACGATTGAGTAAGACGTTGAAGCAGTACATGCAAGATGTCGTTCCAGTGTTGGCGCTGGTGAAGATGCAAATGGAAGCAGTCTGTGAACGATCTTCAAGTGGACGTTGCTATTTATGTAGCTGAAATAAAGATGGTAAATCAAGGCAATTTTGTAAGCAGTGTAAAAATTTTGTATGTGCAGAACACCATATCAAGGAAGTCATTTGCACCCGATGCCAAAAAACTTCAGACTAGTTTTCGGTCCTAAGATTTATTTTTTTTTTTCGTACAGTTAATTTAATGAAATGATGAAAATTATTTTTTTGTTCGATATACCCTTTGATGTAATAAAAATGTGTTAATTTAGGATTTTATTTCATTTTCTTATAATAAAAATTAAATATACGCATTTGTTTCTCTGGTGTACAAATGGAACCCACATGGGACTCCACGTAATTTTACCGACGTGGGAAGACGAAGGTTAAATGTAAGAGAAGTACCTTCATTGTTGTTAGCTGTTTTTTTTATTTCCTTAAAGATGTTTATTTTATCGTTGGGTTTAAAATAGTTAAGATGTATTAAAAATTAGATAAAAAAAGATTGTACATAATAATATCAAATAGTTTTATTTTAATCTTCTCTAATGTACTGTGTAAAATAAAACGGCCTCACAGACTCCACCCGACTGTTCATGTAATTTGTATGTACCCCATTACTCAATGGTTCAATTCGTCGACTTTAAAATGTATAATATATGTCTGAATTGTTAATATAAATAAGTCAGATAAAATTAAATTATTAGAAGAATTTTTCAATAAGTAACAAAAAACAAAATTTGTGTAATTTATTCATGTTTGTATTTTGAGAACAATTTCCGAAGTAAAAATTGAAACGTCAATAAACTTATTTTAACTTTTAATTGTGGCTTATTCCCATTAAAATAGTAATCAATTTAAGATGCCACAAGGAAATAGCTTCAGAACAATATTACTCAAGTGTTTAAAATATAATTAATAACAAAACTTGATTCTTGGTAAATATTTTTTTCTACTTATAAATATATAATAAATATTTTACCTGATTTGTACAATAAAATATTTGATATAGGTAGGTACTATAACTAGAAATTAGCCACTTAATGTAATATTCAAAATGTAAAAAAAAGACAACAAACTCTGATCTAAAAGTAAGCAATACTGTTCCTGAGCATAGGTTCTCAAACATTGATACGCTTAAACCTTTTTACCAGCGTTCAATAATTGTGTTTTGTTAAAGGACTAAATTAAAACTTATTGTTGAAAACTGCTGCTATAATAAATTTGAATTTTTTTCTGTTCCTTAAAGTGCATTTAATAAACTTAACAGAGAAGCGATGTGGAAGAATTTATCCATCTGCGTAATCTGACAAAGAAGGCGATTTTATTGCTAGACATTCAATTTTAAAAATATAACTGTACTGCACAAAAACTGACTTTGAAAGACCGTATTTATTTGTTTTATTATAAAAGCTTGTCTCAACCCAATTTTTTTACTATTCCATCTAACAAATGGAATTTTTGTGATTTGTATTAGTTGCTAGACAAAAATACACTGATGGTAGTAAAGATGTGAATATCTAAACAGTGGTATTTTTTATTATACCATATGTATTATGTAAAATTGAACTATTAAACTGTGCTAGAGAATCGAGACTAAATTCAAAGAAAGCAGTGTAAGAAGAGTAATGTTGTTCTGTATTTCTTAATTTACAGAAAGAGTTTGACAAAGTTTACTACAAAGAACTGTTTTTTATTGAAAAATGTACTGCATTTACCATGATACAGACCTATTTGCTATATCAACGAAATATTATAGAGTTTGACAACGTTTACTACAAAAAACTGTTTTTTTTTTTATTGAAAAATTTACCGCATCCACCATGATACAAACGTATTTGCTATACCAACATAACGTAAAAGCCTGTACCTAAAAGTTTATTGATAATTTTTGGACTATTGTATCTGTTGCGTTCATTTACAAAAAGTGGACAGTGAGTTAAATGCTCTACATTATTTGTTTGGTCACAAATTTCACATTTAGGGAGATTATCTCTGGTAAACAGGTGAGAGTACAATATACGTTGTATGTCTTATACGAAGGCGAGTGATAATGTTGTTAAGTTTTCGGCTTCAAACTCTAGGTAGCCTCGGATAAAAAATATTGTCTTCAAGGTGTTTTTTGTGGATAATTCCAGTTTAAATTCTACTTTACACGATTACATTTCCAATATAATAATATGATTTATCACCAGAGTTTAGGGTAGCGGGTAGACACTTTTCTAAGATCCTGGTGGAAAATAGGTCTACTTCAGGGAAGCGTCCCTGCCCACGCAAGCCATGCTTTGCTCTCAATTCTTTACTGAGAGAACTCATGTTTGATGAACTGGAGAGAACTCAAGCATGACTGGAGCAGTTTAAATGGTTGTAGTACTGCGATGGGGAAGGCAACGGGAAAACCACCCCATTATATTTTGCACAAATCTAAATGGCAGACGAGAAAAAGAAAATGGCCCTTAGTTCGGGGTACTTCTTAAATGGGGAGAGGGTGCGAAGAATCCGCCCGTCAACTACCGAAGAAAGTGCACAGATAATACAAATATACGATCGAATAGTACGCATTGCGACCTGGAACGTACGCAGCTTATTTATGTCCGGGAAACTGGCAAACACTGTAGCCGAGATGGTAAGACTAAAAATAGACATCTTGAGGATGAGTGAAGTAAGATGGCCTAGATCAGGAGTACAAAAAAACAAAACATGGATACATATACTATTCAGGTGGAACTGACCCAGAACATCAATATGGAACTGCTATATTAGTCTCGAACAAAATTGCTCAATCAGTCATAGACATCATCCCTCTAAATGATAGAGTAGCAATGTTGAAATTACAAACAACTCACAGAAAACTAAATATTATTCAAGTGACAAGTCAGACGAAGAAATCGAAAAATTTTATAACAACATAGATAAAATAATGAGACTGACAAAAGAGATGAGTTAACGATGATCATGGGTGACTTTAACGCTAAAATTGGTCGTGGTGCTGAAGGAGACCACATAGGAGCATACGGTCTAGATACCAGAAATAATAGAGGAAATAGACCTGAACAATTCTGCGTAGAAAACAATCTCTTAATAGCCAATACCTTCTTTAAACAACATCCCAGAAGGCTATACACATGGAAACCACCTGCAGACAGAACAGAAAAAATTGTTAGAAATCAAATTGACTTCATTTTGCTCAATAATACCTTTACGAAGTACATACGATCTACGAAAAAATACCCTGAAGCTGATATACATAACGATCACAATCCAGTTATAATGGATTTTAAATTAAAAAGATTTCTCAAAGTCAAAAAGAAAACAGTGACAAGAAAAATAGACATCTCACAACTGAAGAACTCTGAACAGAAAAAAGAAATAAGTATCAAGCTTGAGGAAGAAATAAAAACGATCGAAAACGTGGTATACACAGACATTGAAGTAACATGGACTGCTCTAAAAACAAAAATAACAAAGATACAAGAAGAATACATCGGGTTCATAAAATACAACAAAAAACAAGAATGGATAACGCAAGAGATCATGGACCTCCTGGACGTAAGACGAAAACATAAAACAAGCCCAATAGAATACAAGCGAATTAACAAAATCATTAGAAAAAAGTGCAGGGAGGCGAAAGAAAACTGGATGTCAATAAAGTGCCTAGAAATCGAACAACTTCAGGAAAAATACGACACCTTTAATATTCATAAAAAAGTAAAAAAAATGACAGGTAGACACAAACAGAGACAAGCAATAATATTAAAAAATGATATTAACGAAATAATTATGGGTACAGAAGACAAACTGGAGAGATGGAAAGAATACATACTCTTTTTGTCGACGATAGACCTTGTTCCCCACCATCCCACAGAAAACCGAATAAATGAAAAATGCCCAGAAATAACCAAAAAAAAAAGTGATTCACTCAGTAAAATCTCAGAAAGATGGAAAAGCTACCGGTCCAGATAATATCAATGTCGAAATACTAAAACTAATTGCAGATAACGAAAGTAAAAGCCTAGATTTAATAACAGCACTATTCAATAAGATATATGACACAGGTAAAATACCAACAGACTTGGTAAAATTAACATTCGTAGCATTACCAAAAAATTCGAATTCCTCACAATGCGATGATTATCGAATATTAAGCTTGATGTCTCATATCCTTAAAACTTTTCTCAGAATTATCCATACACGAATTTACAAGAAATGCGAGTTCCAGATGAGTGACACTTAATTCGGATTTCGAAACGGATTGGGAACACGAAAGGCTCTTTTTGCTTTAAATGTGTTAACGCAACAATGCAGAGACATGAATGTAGATGTATATGCATGTTTTATTGACTATCGAAAAGCATTTGACTGCGTTAACCATCAAAAGATGATCGAAATTCTGAGAACAACTGGAGTTGACGAACAAGACTTGCGAATTATCTCAGAACTATACTGGCACCAAACGGCAACAATTGAAATAGAGCACACAACATCCGAAGACATACAAATCCGACGAGGAGTGAGACAGGGTTGCGTCTTATTACTGCTACTGTTTAATTTCAATTCGAAGTCTATATTCAGAGAAGCATTAGACGAGGTCCAAGGCGGAATTAAGATTAACGGAATCAGCATAGACAACATCAGATATGCTGATGATACCGTCTTAATAGCAAGCAACGCACAAGAACTACAAAATATAATAAATGCGGTAGTTCACCACAGCGAAATGTTCGGTTTACATCTAAACGTTTCCAAAACTAAAACTTTAGTATTTTCAAAGACACGAATAAACGTACAGGTGTATGCCAAGTGTCAAATAATAGAACAGATAAATTTCATAAAATATTTGGGAGCAAATATCAATACTCAGTGTAATCCAAAAAAGAAATCCTATCAAGAATCGAACAAGCAAGGAAAACATTCATGAGCATGAAAATATTTTTTACAAGATCAGACCTTAGTCTACAGCTTAGAATCCGAATGATCAGATGTTACGTTTTTTCTGTCTTACTGTATGGCTGTGAAAGTTGGACAATGGACTCTGAAATAGAAAAAAGAATAGATGCCTTTGAGATGTCTATATATAGACGAATGTTAAGAATTCCATGGGTACAAAGAGTTACTAATGTTGAGGTACTTCGTCGCATGTGTAAACAAAAAGAATTACTAAGAATAATCAAAGAGAGGAAAATGCAATACTTGGATCATGTGTTGAGAGGCGAAAGATATGAATTACTTCAAGTTATACTAGAAAAAAAAGTACAGGGCAAAAGATCAGTAGGAAGACGCCAGAACTAGTGGCTGAAAGACCTGAGGAGATGGTTCGACCGCTCATCCACAGAAATCTTTCGCGCAGCAGTTTCCAGAACTACAATTGCCATTTGGATCGTTAACCTTCTAAAGGAGACGGCGTCATGAGAAGAAGAAGAATATCACCAGCGGTTTTGACATTCCGTTGCATCTGTTTCGAAAATTTTTTAATACTGTACGGCACACTGATCTGCTGCTGCGTTTTCATCAATACCAATATAAGATGGGATCCATATCTGGAAATTTCTAGAGCTTGTTCTTGTTTAGATTTTATCATTTTCTTTAAGGGGCTTAAAGGTTTGTATAACACCAAGGGTGGTTTAGGGGTATTTTTCTGGTTAGATATTTTAGCTTAATTCTGTTTATGTTATTCTGTATTATATGTTAAAGCTGTTGTAGTTGGTATTATTGTGTTCTAAGTTCAGTTTGAGAAAGATTGTCATTATTGGTCTACATACAACTTTCTTCGATATGTATTGGTGAGCATGAGTTACAGCGATTTGCTATATGTCCTGTCTTTTTGCTGTTGTATTTTATCATAGCATCTTATGACAGAAAAATTCGGTACGTTCTTTCGTCATAATTTATTGTTCTTCTTCTTCCTTCTTGTGTGTAGGCTTTAAAGTCTGTTTCTTCTTCAATATTAGTCTGCTAAATTCTTTAAATTATCGCACCATCTTTTTCTTGGTCTGCCAATACTTTTTCGTCCTTTTGGTGACTTATCTCGTGCTATTCGTACTATCCCATCCTCTGCCATTCTACTAATGTGTTCGTTTCACTCCTGTTTCCGTTTTGACACCCATCCATTCATGTCTTTTTCATTGCATGCTCTTCTTATATTTTCGCTTCTCTCCCTATCCAACAGACATTTCCGTGATATTCGTCGAAGTATTTTCATCTCTGTTTTTTCTAGTAGTCGCCTCGTTTTAGATGTGTCAGGTCTTATCTGCGCCGTGTATGTTAATATAGGTCTAATTGCTGTTTAATAGATTGTTTTTGTGTTTTGTCTTAGACGTTTGTTTTTCCAGATTGTGTCATTAGTATATCCCGCTGCTTTACTTGCTGTTAAGTTTTGTTTTCGCACTTCTTCTTCAACACCTCCGTAAATAGTTATATCTATTTCCAGATATCTAAACCTTGCTTCCTTCTTTATTATTTTCCCATTAATTTAGATTTTACATCGTAGTGTGCATTTAGATGTTGTCATACATTTGGTTTTTTTGCTGATAATATATTATATTTCTTGGCTGTTGTATTGAAGATGTTTGTTAATCTTTGGAACTCGTCGTTTGTCTCGGCGGTTATTGCGGCGTCGTCTGCATAACAATATTTGACCCTGTCTGACTCCGCTTTGTACTGGTATACACTATGTTAGTTTTCCATTGATCTTTGCCTGTATTTGATTATGGAAGTATATGTTTTCGATGGTTTGTATAATATTGAATGGCATGGTTTTTTTATACAGTAGGTGTAAGACTTCTTCTACTTAGATGCGATCGATAGCCTTTGTCAGGTCTACAAAACAGATACGCTGGTTTATTGTACCCGATGGCTATTTCTGTGATTTGTCTTAGTACAAATACGGCGTCTACGTAGGATCTTCCGGATCTAAATACTTGTTGTTCATCTGATAAAGTTGTTAGTTTATTGATATTGTTGGTTAGGACTTTTGTGGTAAGCTTAAGTGCGGTGTTCAGTAGATTTATACCTGTATAATTGTAGGGGTCTTCTTTATCTCCTTTCTTGAGCATTGGTATCATTATGCTGTTTCTCCATGCGTCTGGTATCTTGCAATATTAGTTTTTGTATAAGTTTTTTCACTTCTAGGGTTATACTTTCTTCTCCGTGTTTTAGAAGCTCATTGGTTATTCCATCTGGTCCTGGTGACTTGCTGTTTCTAAGTGAATTTATGGCTTTCTCTACTTTCTGAAAACTTATTTTTATTTCGTGTCTTAATTTAGGTATATTATTGTATTACTTCAATTCTGCCATTTTTTTCCGTTGGTTTCTTATGAATCTCCATATTTGTTTTTGTGTACCGTATAAGTCGCTTTCCACCCTTTTTGTAAACTGTTCTCAGTGTTCATTTTTTCTTCTTCTTACCAACTGCTTTGTTTCATTTTGTATTCTTCTATAGTTGTCTACTATAGGTGTTCTTCTATTATTTATTGTAAATGAATCAAATAGTTCAATACTATGAGGATTACAGAGACCTGTTTTCTGAAGCTAAGAATATGATTATACTCAGGTGATACAGAGCTGATTTTAAAAAATGTCATTGGGGATATTAACTTTAAGTCCGATATTTTGTAAATAGTTTATTAAGAACTTATACGGTACCTATAGTGTTGACTAACGCGTTGAGCAGGTGTGATTAATATTCTAACTATGAAAGGTAAATTTTAAATTTTTGTACGACTGTAGCTTGTTATAAAGTCATCAACAACTTTTTTTGTTCTCTAAGTATATATAAATGCGGTTATTTTGGATAATATGTATGAAAATATTATATTTTTAAGTTTAACTATTTTGCCCAGTGGAGCTAAATATTCTTGCAATTTGGTATTTTCCAAGGCACTGAAGATGATCGCTTGCTCATTAGGAGAAAATTGCATATTTTCTGTTGCTGATGAATACTATAGCTACGTTAGCTACATTTGCGGTACGGGTAATGAGGTAGGTGAGACGCCGCTGTTAAGATACATATTTAATTAATATGGTCCTGTTCAGCGTTACGGCTAGCCGATAATACTGGATTTAATATTATAAACTGATAAAGTACACAGTTGTTGTCAGTTTTTTTAAACACAACTTATTGAAATTTTACATAAACGGTCAAAAATCAATAATTCATTAATAAAAGAAATAAAAAAATAAAGCCTACAGAAAGATGCTGACCCGACGAACTAGAACAACTGTAGAGAATTAGCAGATAAAGAGAAGAGAAGAGGATGCACAAAAGAAAAAACGAAACCACCTAAATGAGGAACTTAAATATATAGAAAACTTCAACAGAGAAAAAGAATTCAGAGCATTCTATAAGAAGGTTATTATCAACAGAAAAGAATTCAAGGCAACCACACGACAACGCAGAAGTCAGAATGGCGAACTATTAACAATAACAGAAACAAATCGCCCGGAATAGATAATCTCCCAGCTGAACTATTTAAAGAACGTGGCCACCATACCATAATGGCATTACAGCAGCCTATAAAAGAAATATGGGCACAGAAATCTTTAAATGCGCTAACCACAGAGAAATTACGCTTTTAAATGCAGCGTATAAAATATTTTTCACAGTACTATGTCACCGTAAGGCACTATATGCAGAACGTATAGTAGGAAAATACCAGGCTGGTTTCGGAGGTGGTATATCGACAATTCCTCAAATTGCAACCCTGAAACAAATTTTAGAAAAAATACTAGAATATGACATAGATACACATCACATATTTATAGACTACAAAGCAGCCTACAACTCTGTGAATACAAGAAAAATGTTCAAAGTAATGAAAGAACTAGAAATACCAAATCAGTTAGCAAATTAAATAAAACTAACTCTTAAAAAAGTTGAATGTCGAGTCGAATTTAGGGGAAACTGTCTGAACCTTTTAAAACAAAAAACGGGCTGCGCCAGGGAGACCCTCTCTCCTGTATACTCTTCAATCTGGTTCTGGAAAAAGTAATACGTATGTCAAAAATCACAACCACTGGTTTTAGATAATAAATCAGTGCAAATTATGTCCTATGCTGAACTTTATAGAATATACCAGAAACCTGATATCGTAAAACATATTAAGATAGGACGTCTGAGGTGGATAGGGCATGTAATGCGGATGGAACAAAATGACCCAGCTATACAAACGCTCCTTCATAGACCCATTAAGCAGAGAAAAAGTAAAAGACCCAGTATAAGGTTCCTTGATAACATCGATCAAGACATGAGAAATATGGGAATGTGCTTGGCGGAGAAAGGTGATGGATAGTGACGATTGGAGAGAAATTCTTGAGGAGGCTAGGACCCACGCAGAATTGTAAAGCCAGAAATATGGTGATGATAAAGTACTTAAGTTTTTAACAGTTTTTTTTAAACACAACTAACATAAACGGTCAAACGTTGAAAATATAAAAATTAAGGGAATCAAATCATAGCTCAAAAAAGAGAACCTTATGCCCTGAAAGGTAACAACAAACGGTTGACAAAAGAAAGTAAAAATTAAGTGATGGATTCGACCGTTACTTGATGGAAAATTATTTTATCTAACGATAAAACACTGGACACTTTTGTTTTCAAAACTTCCACAAAATTTATTTTAAATTCTTATCACTACAGCTGTTTTATCAGAGTGCCTTTCTCAAGTGATTTATTTTTGGTATGTGTTTACACTTTATAGTCTTTAACTGAATAGGTTGAGGGAGGGGGGGGGAGAACTGTTTGTCTCAAGTTGGTCACCCAGCATTATGTCTGCTGTATTTTATATTTTGTTGATTTCCATAGATTTTAATAAAGATACCTTAAGTCCTTTATTTTGAATGTGAAGATACGCTCTCCTTAAAAAATCCATTTCTACTACTTTTATTTTTTTGCTACCTTTTTGCGTGATCTGCCAAACTTCTGCCCCATAAGTCATAATACCAAGGTTCAATCGATGGTCAATTTCGTTTCTTGTCTAATATCTTTAGACCAAAGTAGAGAGTTTAAAATGACTACCAATTTTTTTCCCTGCTGTATTCTGTTTTCGATGTCTCTTTTGGCAGTGCCTGCTTAAGATATTATCTTCTTCTTAGGGTGCCTGTCCGTTCCGAACGTTGGCGATCATTCTGACTATGATGACTTTGTTGGTTGCTCTACGGAATAGCTGTGTTGAGGTCTTTCTATACTATGCTCTCAGGTTAGCAAGCCACGATATTCTTCTTTGTCCTGGTGCCCTTTTTCCTTTAAAAGAAAGGATCTCCTTAGATATTATAGATCCGAGATATTTATATTCATTACATATTTTTGTGTTTCTAATTTCTAACTCTGGATCTTCTACATATGTATGTTTAAGATGTTTTTTGACATCAAAATTTTTGACAACTTTGAAATAAAATTAAACATTATTAAGCAAATAGTAGTAAACAATGGGTACAACGAACAAACAATGAATAAAATTTTAAATCATAAACTACATAGGCATGCCCTGAAATTAGTATTTCCACCACCAGAGAAAAAACCCAGTACCTTCTGCCGATTACATATACAGGCAATATATCAACAAAAATAGCCAGACAAATAAAAAAGACGGGAATAACACCAGCTTTTAGAACAAACAACAACTTTTGCACATATATTAAAAACAACAAGAGCCAAAATAAAAAGCACTTAAACAGTAGTGTATATAAACTTAAATGTGGCGACTGCCCAAAAACTTACATTGGTCAAACTGGTAGAACTTTCAACAAACCTATAGCAGAACATAAAAGAGCTTTCAATAATAGTAAAACAGATTCTACGTACGCTAATCTATCTTTATTTAAATCTATGAAAAATAACAAAATCAAAAATACTGACGTAATTCTGAATTAACAACTTGAGACAAACAGTTCTCCCCTCCTCAACCTTTTCAGTTAAAGACTATATAGTATAAACACACCAAAAGATCACTTGAGAAAGGCATTCTGCCAAAACAGCTGTAGTGATAAAAATTTAAGATACATTTTGTGTAAGTTTTGGAAACAAAAGTTTTCAGTGTTTTATTGTTATGTAAAATGAATTTCCATCAAGTAACGGTCGAATCTGTCACTTACTATGAACTTAATTTTTCGGTAGCTATTTTTAAGATCACAAAGAACTGTTGTAAAAATAAAAACAACATCTATCCACCCAAAAAACAGATGTCATCATATTTTCTTTTCACAAATAATAAGACCAGGTATACTACAAGCCGTTTCCTATAGTAATGTCTTTATCTTCTGTCTCTATTTCGTATTATTATATTAGTCCAGTTAATGTAGCATTTGATCTTGCATTTGTCCAGTATCCAAGGCTTCTTTTTGGGATTGTTAGGTTATATTTTTAGAGGAGGAGAGCTTTGACATAACGCCTATGGCTAGAGCAATGGAGAAACTTACCAGCGTTACAAATAATTTATTAAAACTAATGTCCGAGCATACAAACACAAAGGTTGTAATTAAAAATGAAATAAAAAACTTAAGAGAGTCACCTACGACATGGAGGGCACTTTCGAAAAAGGAAAAAAGCTAGTAAAAACACCGATGATGAGGTCACGATTAAGGAGACTGAAAGCGTGTTCACACAGGTGGACTTTAAAAAGTTCTTCCCCGAAAACAATAGGGAAAGAGAGATAGAAATGAGCACAAAGGTCTTGAACTCAGAGGAAAGAGGCTTTAAAAAAATAGAGGAAATCCTAGAAATTGAATGGGAAGAAGATCACTATTCGGTTACCAAACCGGTAAGAGGGAATAAAGCAGCAGGCGACTTGGTAGTGGTTATGGAAGCTGGACTTTTCGGTGAGGGGGAAAGTTTCCACGACTTGATAAAGAAAAAACCGGAACTGGGAATATGCACTGAAGGTACATATAGATCAGGACAAGTAGAATACTTCCAACAATACTATGACCACAATTACAGAAAAAAAAGAGACGCAAGGCACCAAGTGAGTAGGACGAAAAATAGAAAAAAAAAAGAAACTTTAAATGTATGATAATTAACAAAATTATAATTTTTATAATTGTTGTTAAAACATAAATATTTATCTATAATAAATAAATTGGACGCGTTTATTTTTAATACGTATACCTATTAGTAGATGTGTGAAGTACTTAATTAGTTAAAAAGAATTTTTATTGACACAACAATGAATGACATCTTAATCGTCATCTTATTGCAGCTCATTCATTACATAATTATATACATTAACAAGTTAACGAGATCACCCATGTAGTCTAATCTAAATCAAATTGTGTTGTTATTGTATTGTTTTTTTAATCCTCGTCAAGTGCTTCAAAATACCAATGTATTTAGAATAGATTAAGTTTAACTAACCCTAAGTAACTCAACAATAAGAATATCATTAAAAATAATATGGCAGAGTAGGTGATAGAGTAGACTAGGGTGAAGATTCACACTATGTTTTCTGTATTTTAAAATTTATTGACGTAGTTACATGTTATATTACATTAAAATAATTAAATGAATTATTATGTTTGCTCCTAACGCCACCTGCTAACGTATTAACAGAGCATACGATGTTTACTTCTGACAGACCTGTCAAATGTAGACGAAATATGAAATAAATAATAAATGATGTCAATAAATATCATTTGATTTTAAATTTAATCATTATATAAAATAAATAAAACGTTTAAAAATAATAATTGCATTTATGTAAAATTATTTTAAAACGAGAAGTGTTATAAAAATTTAAACAAAGGATTCAATATTGATATTAACTGGATGATATTTTCGAGTTTTGAATTTTGACAATCATTACGAATCGAATATTTTATTGACAGATTCTTTTGTTGACATTCTTTTTTGTAAAATTTTGCAAAAGAAAAATTTATTTTAAATTTTTTAAACAGATTACTTACTCGGTTAAACAAAGAATTAACAAATTAACTAGTTAAATTTTTATAAACTATACAACGAGGTACAAGTTAATAAAAACATCAATTTTCATTGATTAGAACTAAAGATATTGCCACTTTTATAAATATGAATTTAAAAGATAGGGACGGTTCTATAATTAGTAACAAAGACCAGATACTAAACAGATGGGCGGACCATTTTGAAGAACTGCTTAGCGGCAACCATGAAGATGGTGAGATTGAGGATCCCATGTTTCAAATGAATGAAGATGATCGGCAACCACCCCCCACCGAAGAAGAAATTAGAGAAGCCATCGCAACACTGAAAAATAATAAAGCTCCCGGTTCGGATAATCTTCCTGCCGAACTTTTCAAAAATGGCGGCGACCCCCTCATGAAACACATTCATAAACTGATAACTGCAATCTGGCAATAGAAAGAAACACCCACAGACTGGAAGTTAGGTGTACTGTGTCCTTTACACAAAAAGGGGACATGATGGTGTGTGATAATTATAGATGCATCAATCTACTCAATATGGCATATAAAGTGTTGTCCAACGTATTGTACAAAAGACTCCTCCCCTACGCCGAACAAATAGTGAGAGGATATCAGTGCGGTTTCTGTCCTAATAAATCAACAACAGACCAGATATTTACAGTGAGGCAGATCCTTGAAAAAACCCTAGAGTTCGGCGTCGACACCCACCACATATTTGTTGACTTTAAATCCGCATACGACTCCGTTAATAGAAATAAACTTCTACTTGCTATGGTATACTGGTTAACTGAACTTACACTCACAGGTGCAGAGAGCATGGTAAAAATCCAAAACGATCTCTTAAGACCCTTCCATTGCAAAAATGGACTAAGACAGGGTAATGGACTATCGAGTCTCTTATTTAACCTGGCATTAGAAAAAATAATTCGAGAGTCGCAGATTACTACGAATGGTACTATCTTTAACAAATCAGTACAAATTGTCGGATACGCAGATGACATAGACATCATAGGTAGGTCCACAGAATCTCTGACTGAAGCATTTCGGTCGTTAAGAGCATCTGCACACAGAATGGGACTAAATATAAATGTTCAAAAGACCAAATATATGTGTTGCACTAGGTCAAGCAACCCGACATCTACACGAATAATAATTGATGACCTAGAACTGGAAGGTGTTGACACCTTCATATACTTAGGGTCGCTGCTAACCAAAGATAACAACGTCAGTGAAGAAATCAAAAGAAGAATAGTGCTCGCCAATAAGTGTTACTATGGCTAAAGAAGACAGATGGCCTCAAAAATGCCTAGAAAAATTAAACTGACTGTATACAAAACACTAATAAGACCAGTGCTAACATATGGTTCAGAAACTTGGACACTAACACAGAATGACCAAGAATTGCTCAAACGTTTTGAGCGAAAAATACTAAGACGAATATATGGAGGCATAAAAGAACAAGGTTTGTGGCGCAGGTGTTACAATTTTAACTTGTATAGAAGATTTGGAGAACCAGACGTTGTAAAATTCATTAAGGTAGCACACCTAAGATGGATAGGTCATGTAATCAGACGAGAGGAACATGCCATAGTCAGAAAAGTTTTTGACCGAAGAGGGCCGATCGGGCAACGAAGAAGAGGAAGACCGAGACTTAGGTACCAAGACAACCTAGAAAATGATTTGAAGTCTATCGGAATTAGAGCATGGAGAAGAGTTGTCAGAGACAGGGGCGAATGGAGGATTGTTTTGAAGAAGGCTTTGGCCCATAAAGAGCTGTAACGCCACTGATGATGATGATGATGATGAATTAAAAAGAATTCACTTTTTATAATATTGAAATCGGGACATAAAAAAGTGCTTACTCGAGTTCTAAGGGTCGTAAGATATTGTATTTTTTTTTGCAAAAATGCCAAAATTTTGAATAAATAAAATTAATTTTCTATATATCGATGCCTCTGAGGTATTTCAAATGTTTATAAGCTTAAAATCACAATTTACACAATTGTATAAACCTATTATAGAATATTTAACATAAATGTTTTAATCCTAAATAATTTAATTTGATAAAATTAGCCTATCTCTTCAATTTAGTAGTTTCATAATTCACGTTAGTATAATATTTTACGCAGAATAACGTTCTAGATAAAAGCTTTCTATGATAACTATTTTCCTTTTACAATAATTAAAATTAAAGTTTTTTGTGCATTTGTAGAAAATTTTTTAATAATTTTCAAAAAATCGTATTTTGATGATATTTTTGCCATAATTAACCTTCCGGTAGTGGCGCTATAGTTTCTTACAAGTTTAGTTGCCCCGGTCTCATAGACCAGGTGTGTTTAAAAAATAGAAATAGATGATTTTTCTTTTTTATTTTAAAGGAATTTAGAATAAGTAAATATATTACCTATAAAACAAGCTGGGCCTGCGTAGCGCAAGCGGTAGGATGCTTGACTCGCAAGCCGGTGGTCCGGGGTTCGAATCCCACCGCCGGCAAGAACATCTAGACATTTTAAAAAATGTCTATAGGCCCCAGGTCGACTCAGCATGAATAAAAATGAGTACCTTGGGTAAAACCAGGGGTAATAATAGACGGTTGAAGCGTAGCACTGGCCATGTTACCTTCTTTGTATACCGTAGGCCCTAGATATAGCAGACTACCCTGCTATACTCCCAAAGCCGCGACAGCGGTATAAAACGGGAGACTATTATATAAATATATTAAGACGTTTTAGTAAAAAAAAATAATTTAAATTTTACATTACATTAAACAGAACAATGATTTGAATAGTTATTAAAAAAAATGTCATGTGTATTATTTTTTCCTTATAAAATAAAAATAAACAAACGTAACACAACAAACATACTTAAAAAATGTTAAATGAACATAAATGCTTTGTCAGAGACAGGGGCGAATGGAGGATTGTTTTGAAGAAGGCTTTGGCTCATAAAGAGCTGTAACGCCACTGATGATGATGATGATGATGATGAATAAGAATTCACTTTTTATAATATTGAAATCGGGACATAAAAAAGTGCTTACTCGAGTTCTAAGGGTCGTAAGATATTGTATTTTTTTTTTGCAAAAATGCCAAAATTTTGAATAAATAAAATTAATTTTCTATATATCGATGCCTCTGAGGTATTTTAAATGTTTATAAGCTTAAAATCACAATTTACACAATTGTATAAACCTATTATAGAATATTTAACATAAATGTTTTAATCCTAAATAATTTAATTTGATAAAATTAGCCTATCTCTTCAATTTAGTAGTTTCATAATTCACGTTAGTATAATATTTTACGCAGAATAACGTTCTAGATAAAAGCTTTCTATGATAACTATTTTCCTTTTACAATAATAAAAATTAAAGTTTTTTTTTGCATTTGTAGAAAATTTTTTAATAATTTTCAAAAAATCGTATTTTGATGATATTTTTGCCATAATTAACCTTCCGGTAGTGACGCTATAGTTTCTTACAAGTTTAGTTGCCCCGGTCTCATAGACCAGGTGTGTTTAAAAAATAGAAATAGATGATTTTTCTTTTTTATTTTAAAGGAATTTAGAATAAGTAAATATATTAAGACGTTTTAGTAAAAAAAAAAATAATTTAAACTTTATATTACATTAAACAGAACAATGATTTGAATAGTTATTGAAAAAAAAATGTCATGTGTATTATTTTTTCCTTATAAAATAAAAATAAACAAACGTAACACAACAAACATACTTAAAAAATGTTAAATGAACATAAATGCAACAAAAAGCCACAAAAAAAAACAAAACTATATACTTTTATTGTAGTCCCTACAGTTCTGATATACAGGGTTACGCAATTGAACTGTTACTTATTCAAACGACCATAATTTTTTTGTGTGAAATTATTTTTTATTGATTCAAATGACAAAAATGTGTGAAAGTAAGAAAATTTCAGAATCCACTCACTTTAGCTCGATGTGGCCACCTTTTGCCTTGACTATGTCCTTCAAACGATCAGAAAACGAATTGCATGCTGCACGAATGTGATCTTCCAGTATTTTGGCCCATTCACGTATAATTGCTTTCTTCAGCGCATCCATACTGGCATATTTTTTAGTTCTCACCTTGCTCTCCAAAATGAATCAGATGGAATAGTCCATCGGATTTGCGTCTGACGAATTCGAAAGCGATTATGTGGATGAAATGAAGTGTGGAACATGGTTTTTTAACCATTGCTTTATGAGACGGTGCCGAGTCTTGTTGGAACGTCCATGGTCTACAACTAAAATGATTGCGTGCCCACGGCTCTAAAGCAGCTTCTAAAACATTTTCCCGATAATAAGTTGCATTGACTTTGATACCAGATTCAATAAAAACGATTGGAGAGCATCCATTGGCGGTTACAGCTGCCCATACCAATACTTGAGATGGGAAATTACTTCGGGTGGCCGTTCGTAAGCTCAAACTTTCGTAGGTGTATTCGGTCAAGTAAACACGATCATTTTAGAGTTTATGAACTGCTCAATAGGGAAATTTTTCTCATCAGAGAACACTATGTTTGGAAATTCGCCACGTTCGCGCAAGCGTAACAACTCCTTTGCTCTTTTAAGTCGAACTTTTTTTTGCTTTGGTGTAAGATTGTGTTCTTTTTAGAACTTGTAAGGCTTGACCTTGAGCTCCTTTTTCAGTACTCGTTGCATGCTTTGCTGGGATATTTTCAGTTCTTTGGCCATTTGATTACCACTACGACGTGGATTTCGCTTAAGTCGAGCCTTCACTTTCCGAACCATTTCAGGTGATGTTGCTGTTTTTTTTTCGTCCACCACCATAGCGTTTGGCAATGTTACCAGTATTGTTATAACGAGTTACGGTGCGATACAAAAACATTTTATTGACTTTGAGGTGTTTGAGCTGACGAACAATAGCTGGTTGTGATTTTCCAGCCAAATATAACGCAATCACACTATTACGTTTAAATTCTATTGCAAATAACTTTTGTTATATGTATAAAACTTAGATGCAAATGCTTTCGATGGCTTATAAACATACTGAAGTGTTATCATGCCAACTTTAACGTAGCTGTCATTATCGATTTGCTAGATATATCGATGTGAAGTTGGTAACAGTTCAATTGCGTAACCCTGTATACTTGTGATATGCTTTAAACACATAAATGCATTCCATTTGTAGCAGGAAAAACGATTTTTTCTATTCTTTTTCCAGCCACAGTAGGTGCACCTTCCAGCAGGTAATGGCATTTCTTGATTTTTCGGTGCATCACTTCGAGTTACTTCCACAAGTCTCAGCTTCAGCGTCCTCGGAATATTACTAAAAGCTGCTCCCCTTTTCAAATGTAAATGAACCAATGCGTTTGCTAAATCTCTTAACAAATGTCGTCGCCGTATATTTGGATCTCCGTTGTTTGTTTTTTATGTCACCTGAGTATTGATTTCTGCAACATTTAATAATGTGTAGAATATCACCATGGGATAGCTTCTGCTATTCATGGAGCAGTTGTATCTAGCGGTTATCTATAACTAACTTATCTATAATGTCGACACCCCCTTTTGTATTATTATAAGTGGTGACTATTACTGGTTTAGATTTATCACCACTATTTATGTCAATATCATCATCATGGTGCATGCTTGATATTAAAATCACATTTTTGCGTTGCTTTGGGATATAAGAAACGATTGTGATATCCTCTGTAAAGCCAAACATGCTAGTATGGATTGGACATTTAGTGGGGTTTGAAAACTCGACTAATAGTTCTGTTTTATTTTTTCTTAGCGTTCCAATAGTAGTTATTTTGTAATCCCGAAGTAACTTTTCCACAAGTGGAACTGATGTAAACCAGTTATCCATTGTCAAGTTAACGTGTGAACCAGAAATGTGTTTGCACAATCTTAAAACCACATCACTAGTGTTGTTAGAAAATTTATATGGGCCATCGGGTTGGAATCCCACGTAGACTTCCATTTTTGAAGTGTAAAATACTTTTGAATCACAAACTGCAAATATCTTGAGTCCGTATTTATTAGGTTTTGAGGGAATGTGCTGACGGAACGAACATTTCCGTCTAAAGCAGGGAGCATCTCATCAATGGTAACAAATGATGGATGATTTTAACCATTTTGACAATTTTTTACGAACGAATGGGAGCTAGCTTGTCAATTTTTGATCGCTCTGCACGTGTTTCCTTATCATCAAACCTAATGCAACAAAGAAGAAATCGGAACCTTTGTAGAGTCATCGTAAGACAAAAAATTTCTATACCATAACCATCTCTCCTCCAAACATCTTCTGCACTGGCACGATTACAGTGACCTAGCCCAGATAAATACAAGAGTCCCATAAAAGCACGGATTTCCATTTCATCAGTGAGATTAGCATTTCGCTCTCGCGAATAGTTTTCTTGAATGGAGGCTATGTATTTATTTGTGTTTTCCACAATGATACCCATTATCGTGCCATCCAAAAAATAATTCCAAATTCCGACATCGTCCTTTACATTTTTAGTACTTGTTGTAGGCCTTGGTAAGCGAATTATTATGTTATCCTCCCTTGTTCTAGTGGTTCTTGGCTTTGGAGGATGCTTCTTCCAATGAGTTGTACGGTTCTTGCCTAAAACAATAAAAATTTGCTCATGACTTGCTAATACATATTCTAGTTTTTTAACATACCTATATAGAAAAGACGGGCAGACTGATGAACCGCAACTGTTTCATCTGCATCTGATATCTCCTGTTCTGATTCACTGTCGTGATTTATAATTTCTTCAACGTACTGTTCTTTTTCCTTTAATTCATCTTCGCATGCCACTGATTCAATATCACTATTATCTAGTCCTACTTCTTCTAAAAGTTTCTGCAAGTAAGCTTGCCCGTGCTCGTAATCCCCCATTGCTAAAATCTAACAATATTTTAATTAGAATTAGGGAAATGTACAAATATCTAAGAGCTTACCTCGGAATATTTTTGTATCGATATTAGTGGCGCCGGTCTGAGACACCCGAAAGCTCGTTTACTATAGCACACTATTACACTGTAATGGTCACACTACGATTAGCCGTCAGTCACAACGGTACGTGAAGGTACTGAAACGTTCGTTTCCTTACAATAACCTGTTTAATACCAACATCAAAAAACAGTCTACCCGGTCTCTCACACAGTGACGCCACTACCCAAAGGATAAATAACAAATTAACAAAAATAACTTTACATACTCTAGCTTTAAAGGATTTTCTATATTATTTTAGCAAAATTATGTCTCTTTTCCATATAATTTAGCGGTCTTCACCTTTAGTATTTAAAATCAAATAGCCATCTTACATTCTTCATATATTGTTTATTTACTCATTGCTTCGTCAACTTCATCTCTGAAAGATCTTCGGGGTCTGCCTCTCTTTCTTCTTCCTTTTGGGTTCCACTCTGTTATTCTATTTATCCACCGATTTTGGTCTGCTCTTCTGTCCGTACCAGGTTAACCTCTTCTTATTTTGCATATTTTGCTTATTATATATTATCACTGAATTTATCAAATGCACTTGTTAGATACCTGTATCAAAAAGTGTCTGGAGAAAGGCATTTTTTGCTAATTTCTCTGGTCTATAAAGCCCTACTGAAATAATAGAAATATTCAGAAGTTAAAATACTTCACACTTGTATTGTGGTATAAAAACATATAGTTAAATCTTTATAAAAAGTGTCGTCAAAATTTAAATACTAGCATAACGTTTTCGATCTGAACAGATCATCCTCAGTGCCTTGTGTAATTGTAGCTAACAATAAAGTTATATGTGTGACCTCCTATATGGGTTTACATAATTCCAAATGTTACATTTTGATTATGTTGTGACTCTAGGTCGATAACAACGGATAAATTTTAAATTACTTTAGGGACTACATGTCTCCCTGCTCGATTTTTAACGCGTGGTATTTGTCAGTTAAAACGACACAGACCAACCCACTTTGTGTCGTTTTAACTGACAAATACCACGCGTTAAAAATCGAGCAGGGAGACATGTAGTCCCTAAAGTAATTTAAAATTTATCCATTGTCATCGACCTAGAGTCACAACATAATCAAAATGTAACATTTGGAATGATGTAAACCCATATAGGAGGTCACACATATTACTTTATTGTTAGCTACAATTACACAAAGCACTGAGGATGATCTGTTCAGATCGAAAACGTTATGCTAGTATTTAAATTTTGACGACACTTTTTATAAAGTTTTAACTATATGTTTTTATACCACAATACAAGTGTGAAGTGTTTTAACTTCTGTGTTTTTTTAAACGATGGTATACAGCCAACTACGGGGTTTTTCTCATTAATTTTATTAGAAATATTGTTTTCATAACACCAATCTCATCTACTTTTATTACACTATATATTTTACACAAATAATAATGTATCCCAATTTCTAGTAGATTTATTAGTATGCTACAGTTATTGACATCAATATCGCAAGACATATTTTTAGAACTTTTAATATTACAATACTTGATTTTTAGGAATTTTTACAAATAAAACTACACTTTTTAAGTACCACGTACTTAAAAACTCAATACTGCCTCTTGTTATAGTAAGGAATGGTAATATGACCATTTTTTGCATTATTACCAATGCTTTTTTGTTTAAAAACGTATGAAGTATACGGTGCGTCGTGGCACTGTCTATGAGTTTCTAGACACCAGTGGCCACTGACGCACCCCTGTCGTCAGGATTAAAATATCAACAAAATCGTCCTAACTATGTTAAGTATATCGATACCCTAATGCTGATAGGTCGTAACCCAATTTTAGAAAATTTGCTTGTGTAATGTTTTCTTAAATAAATAATTATGTAATGGCTACTAAGTGAGTTTATTGTAAAAATATAAATTTGTTTAATTTTGATCAGGGTTCTAAGGGATACGACATATTGTAACCAACGTCATGGCGGCTTACGAATATATCGAACTCTTAGAAAATGTAGTAAGTTATTATAACTCAAGGTGTTCTTATAAAAGTGTGGTTTACGTCATTTTAAATCATAATCCTTATTTTTTTATTTTTATTAATTTCAAATAAAAACAGATACAAATGTGTGTTTACTTTAAATAAAATGTAGCAAACTAAGCGAATACCATTTAAACAACGTTACAGTTAACATTTTTAGAAATAATTAAAATAAAATAACTAAATAATAAGTTTAAATCTTGGCTTTCTTTTTTTGATTTTTGTTATTGTCTTTGGTGATTAAGTCTTCGTGAGGCAGCGTATTATAGAAGTAGTGCACATCTGCAGATAATACAGACTTTAGATCTTGAAGGTCCTTCCATTTCTTTGTGGGTATTTTTAATCTATTCGAATAAAGTTGATCGCAAACCAAATCGTGATTGACGGTGTTCTTTCTCTGAGGAAGGAGTTCATATTTTTGATCATGGACCACTTTGTATAATATATCCCCATTTGGTAGGTATTTTGAGCCTCTAAGATCTGTTACCTTTAAATCTCCTTTTGATTTATCTAGACGAATTGAGCTGTAGCGAAAGTTTTTAGAGTCATTGTAGTTTAGAAAAAAAGTGTGGGTGAGATAGGATACTTCCAAAGGTGCAGGATTCTTCCTGGCTTCTGATATTACCGAAATATAGTCTGAGGGTAGGAATATTTGCCGATTTTTTAGTCTTCGTTCAATAAGACTGTGGGTATAGTCACACTCCATCTGAGTGTGGCCTCTTTCTAGAAATTTTTGCTCAATCTCGACTTCATACTTGGAAGTTAATACAGATGAATCAAGGTTTGCCTTAGTCTCACTCCAAACGAAATTCATGCTGCGATGGTTTTCCAAGTTATGTACTGTAAAGTTATGTACTTGTAGCCTTGTTTTATAGTACAAAGAACTAGCCTGTAACACTGGACACAATTTGACTGCCTGCACATAAACGACAAAACAGTAAATTTCTTTATGGATGGCTCTGGTTTTATCGGTTTCTTTTTCGACGCGTGCTAGGTCTTTTGCTCTAATGTGGGATGCGTATTGTTCATCTGCAACCTGTTTCATCTTGTAAGATGAACATATATCACATTGGTCCTTGCGTGGTTTAAACAATGCTAAATTCATTTCGTCAAATTCTGTAGAGAATTTACAATTTGATAATGGTACCTCCCTGTCTTTACATTGTTCTTTATAAAGATTATATACTTCAGTTTTCGATTTGAAATTATGTTCCAGGTATAACTTTCCAGTAGACTTGCGGCAATAGTGGCTCTCTATTTTAGGCAGCCTGTTCAGAAACTCTCGTAAATTCTGTACTCGCAAAATGTCCTGTTTACCTTTTGGTGTAGACTCTCTTTTTTTTATCCTTGTTTGCATTATGTCACAACTTTCTAGAAATCCATCTTTTCGTGCCGCACTTACCCAGTTCTGTACCATCTTTTCTTCTACTCCTAGTGTGTTAAGAAACATCAATTGGCAGACTTGTAATTTATCGCCTTTTACTGTCAGAAAGTATTCGTAGATACCATTTCGCCTGGAAGGTCCATCTACATAACATCTTTTTTTTCTCCTTGTATGTAACCATATGAGCGAAGAACATCCTTTTTTGTTACCAGGACATTTTCCAAAATTTTAAAAATATTTCTTTTTTTAAGTTTTATGATATTGTTTGGCAAAAGCGAGTCGGCGCAGTAGCTTTGCACGCTTTGCCATTCAAGCTACACTGTGGAATAAGATGAGTTGGAAGTAAACAAACAACGCGAGCGGGTTAGGACTTGTTAGAAATCGCGGGAATGGCCACCTTACTATTTTATTTAGGTTACGAGAATTTAACAGCATATAGGGATGCACGGTTGGTTGCCTTTGACACAAAAATATGAATTTTCAATTTTTTGTGGGTTACGATCTGTCAGCATTAGGCTATCGATATGTAAAAATAACAGGTACTACATTTTAAAAATCATTAAAAAAGTTACTTACAAGTGATCAAAAACTAAAAAAATATATACCTTTATGGAAAAATGTAAAAGACTGCCCAATGTAAAAACGTTAACTGAAAAAACGAAAGAAAAGTAGAGATTATTATCACTGTAGACTACTATGGTATGCCCCAAAACAAGGCTTTAAACATAGCACTGGTACATCAGGACACTGCGAATTTCCTGCATATAGCACATAACACGAATGACATCGTTTTCGGAGTTTCCTTCCATTTTCACTCGTTTGGCACTTCAATGGAAGGTGTAGCTGTGGATCTTCCTCTGCATTAGAATGGATCGTTTCCCGTTAGTTAATATCGTCATCCGGCCACAAAACTTGTATGATTAATTGTCGAAAATCAAGAAATGACATCTTGGGTGCCGAGTATATATTATCCAACATGTACGCATTGTACAGCATCATTTTAATAATGTGCATACCAACTTTTTGTACCAACGAATAGTTTTCCTATACGATAATATGTCAGAATCTGATCTTGGAAATCAATGGCCGACATATATTTGTAATCCAGACTTGGAGGTGACTTCTGTCATGCTATGAGCATGCTTAGTAGAAATATAATGGACTTCTCGTTTATCTTTCCACTTTCCTACACATACACCTCCCTTATAAAGTTAAATCGGTTCTCCTGTTTTCAGTTTTGCCTTATCTAGTTCTACCGGTGTTTCTTTTCTTCTCGATCTGAGAGTTCCTGTACAGTAGGTACTCCTCTCTAACAACTGTCTTGTGAGACCTACCGAATTATAAAAAATATCCATATAAAAGTTGTGGCCTTTGTCAAGGTAGTTGCTTATGAGGTGAAATACAACATTGGCAGCGTGTCCTTTTGCTCCCATGTCATCACGTACTCCGGTATAAACCTAAGCCTTGTTTACCGTTCCATTGCTTTCTGTTAGTAAGTAAAATTTCACGCCATATTTAGGTTTTTTATTGTTTAAATATCGACGAATCAGAAGCCGACCTCGCCATAACATCATAGATTCGTCAATACACAGACTTTTCATAGGGCTATAAATGTCTGACATTCCGTTATTGAACAAGTCTAGTAATGGTCAAACTTTGTACAATCTATAGATAAGGGCAGCCTCTCACTTACTTGAGGGTTTTAGCAAAATTTAGATACAGTAAAATGATCATGAATCTACTCCAACTCATAAACTTTCTTATCGGTAGATTGTATAACCGGTCAGTCCTCCAATAGTTCCGAATTCTAAGTAATTGACTTATCCTCGTGAAAAGCGTGATGCCCAAAAATACTGACATTTCTCGCCTATTAATGGGTTTCCAGCGATTTGTCCTTGAATAAGGCCTTAGATTTAAATCGTTCATAAAAACATACTCAGCATAAGAGTTCGTTTTCCTGAGCAGCAACCCGAAGGCATCCTTAGTAGCTAGAAGATAAAAGTAGTCTATCGGTTTACCTTCGAGGGTGCGGCCACTTTCAATTTTGTTTGCCCATGAACTAAATCCTTCAAAAATTAGGTGAATTCTCCGCCTATTGCAAAGTTGTCTTCAGTACTTGCTGTTCTCCAGAAATCACAAGTTCGAGCACCGGTTCAGGGATGTTTTCTGAAAATTTTTTGGCCACATTTTCAGCACCACTCCACTCACTACTGACTCTGAACAGAATGGAAATGCAAGCATTTAATCCTCCGTTAGGTCTTTAGAATTTTGAATTCGTGGTCTCTTTGAGTTAGATGGTCCCGGACTAAAATTATTCACCATTTCAATACTATTACACTTTTTAAACTGGAACCGCAGATAAATCTAAAGTTATATACCTATGCAACGTGCCTCTACCGTAAATAGACCTCAACTGAGGTCATTGTTGCCAGGTGACATGGACCATTTGCGGTAGGTGGAACCGGAAAAATACGGTAGAAAACGGTCAATACATTAAAAACAAGTAAGGATAGATTGGGGAACATATTCAATCCATTTCCATAAGTCATTTCACTAACATCAGTCCAAAATTCTAATATGTCATTAGATTCAGGCAAGTCTGTGTTTCGTAAAAGTCTCTATCGGAGACTTAGAAGTAAAAGCTTGGGGCTCTATCGAAGGCATCTACAAAGAAGCTGAAGGCTTTTGAGATATGATACTATAATACACACGAATAGTGCAATGGGTTGTTCGAGTGACGAAATCCTAAGGTCTGCGCATAAAGGGAAAAGAACATGAAGCGCCTGTCGCAATAAAAATAGAAAATGGGACTATTTCGGTCAAGTTATAACATTATATGAATATGCATTTTGTACATAATCCAGTCTCTAATAATACAAATATCCTAATATCCTATCTTGACATTTAAACATCAAAACCTAGAATTTAAACAATCATAAAAATAATTAAATTATTTAAAACCAATTGCAGGAATGACATGATTATTTTTAGATTTAAATAGAGATTTCTATCACCAGCAAATTGTAGATTATTACGTAAAATTGTATATTGTATATTTTAATTTGACAAGCATTATTTTCATTAAAGGCCAAATAATAAATGCAATTCCATCAAAATGTCTAGACTTCCAACTCAAACCATTAAGTCTTCAGGGACTACTCTAGTAATATATTATTTTATATTTCCCGATGATACGATATTAGGTCACATTATTAAAATAGTTGTAATTTCAAAATATTTAGAATACATCTTCCTATTTATTATGGTTAATACGTTTTAATAGTCCTTTAAATTTAAATATAGTTAACCAGTTAACGATTGCTTTTATTTACGTTTGCGCGAATTAATAAAAGTAAATATATATTGTCATATCTCGTTTAGTTAATAGTTTAAAGTTATTGTCTAGACTACGGATTTGAAGAATACCTACTCGAAATACAACAAAATCATATAAAATCATATATAATCATATATATGATATCGTCAGAAAAGATTGCAACGATCAGAAAAATTTTCGACCGAAGAGGACCAGTGGGAAGATGAGCCAGAGGAAGACCAAACTTAGGTATCAAGATAACATAGAGGATGAACTAAAATCCATCGGAGTTAAAGTATGGAGAAGAGTTGCCATAGACAGGGGCGAATGGAAGATTGTTCTGAAGAAGGCTTTGGCTCATAACGAGCTGTAATACCACTGATGATGATAATGATATCGTCAGATGGGGACACCAAAAAAGACGAGAATGGAACCAACACATTAACAGAACGAGAAGAGAGCAACTTGCCCGAATGGTAAGTAATGAAAAACCAGAATGTAAAAGTCCACAAGGCAGACCCCTAAAAGATGGAGAGATAGCTATCAGTTAACATCGCAAATACTGCTAAATCAGATCGGAAATAACAGTTCTTAAGGCCTAATATACAAAGAAGAAGAATCACGAAAATAACTCAAAGTAAATGAATTAACACATTTTTACTAAACATTTAAATGACTATACCTACTTACCATCTTTTTCAACTTTTTAGGTTGTATGTTTAATAGTTTAGCTTTTAAAGCATCCTCATAGTATACTACAAACTCTTTTCTTAACACAAAACCTCTTGTCGTTCCTATAACATTTGTTGATCCATTGCTCTAAAATGTTCACATTTTTTGGAAATGTAAAAAACATTAAATTCCTTTCATCCTCTTTGGACTTTTTGAATTATTTTTGCAAGTTGCTAAACTCCAAATATTTCCACCAGTCATCTGAATTCATAAAAAAATTAACTTAATTTATGATAAACATTTTTTTGCATTGATCCCAATGTTACCTTAACTATTTAATACAGCAGAAATAAAATCCAGTAAGTAGATACTTAACACAACGACATTAAATGTATCTTAACTCTTGTACAAGAGTTTTGGGTTCAAGTTATATACTAAAAAATATTCAATGGTATCTATAGACACATTATATCTGGAGATATAAACATAAACTAAAATACTGACGATATTTAACAAAAAAAGATATTCTCCAAAATACTTATCCTATTCTTTTCTAAAACAATTCGTAAAATTGACCCCCTGGGTAACGTCACGGTGACATATTATATTTCATTCTGTTAATGTAAAGATCGCGGCATATTATCGTGCACGTATAGTTTCCGGCACGTAGCGTTTCCACTCCAGCAATTGGGCTGCGCGTTCACATTTTCATACATAGAACGTTTCAGTTTGGTTCGGTGAAGATATGATCTCGCTTTTCTCGACAAAAGTTATGTGCAATTGCTCTTCTGCTTAACGATGAACAATAAAAAACTGTGTTAAAAGGAAGGTTTGAAGTACATCCAATGCTAAGAGAAAGGAAGAAGAAATGTGAATACTGGATTTTATACAAAGAATTCATTGATGACGATGAAAAATATTATGGATATTTTAAAATGAATAGGATTCAGTTTAAATATGTTTTAAATTTAATTTCACCTTCAGTTAAAAAAACAAATACTACATTTAACGAAACCATATATATCAAACCAAAAAGTATTTTTAAAAAGAAGAGGTATCACTTCAGTACAAAAGTCCTAATTGTTTATCACTTCCGTGATTAATTGTCACAAAGCAATAAAAACACATGCATAAATGACAAAATAGCCTCGAAAATTATTTTTTTAAATACTCTGTATCAAAACCAAACAAATACCTAAATATGCAACGGGGGGAAAACGACGGACATCTAATTCACATTATCCTTACCAACCTGTTACGACTGATTACGTAGCCGTCGGCATCAGTAAAATATTGTTTTCGAATATACTGAACTGAAACGTTAAGTGTCTGAAACGCTATGTTCCGGACAGTGTGCGTTGTTCATATCTAAAACCATTTAAATTATATTTTTCGGAAACTAAACGCTATGTGCTGGAAACGCAACGTGCACGATAATATGCCACGACCTTAAGAGTCACCACGCAACCGGTTTTTTGTTAATCTTGGATTAATCTTCTGTATGCGTACCTTCATAAAACTTTAACTCTTGAAGATTCTTGTTAGTGATTTTTTTTAAATTTTACTAACTTATATTTTATTTTTTTTAGCCTTCAACTTACCTATTTTCAGAGAGATTTTATCGAAACTATTTTAAATTATGCATCCATTAATAAAAATAGGCTTCGCAGTCAATGTCGCAGCCAAAAATACACAAGTATCACATTTTAATAAATCATAAATTGAAAATTGTTTACCATCGTTTGCATTAAAACTTCTAAACAAACAAGTCTCGAGCATACAGTTTAATATATTATCAAACTTTAGAAGAATTTTTAAGTTAGGGATGTAGATATAACGGCTTTAAAAAGTTTTGTTACAAAATACTCCAAATAACTTGTAAAACGAAGACACGTTGGTAAATGCACAATACTTATAAATAAAGATTGGTTAGCATTTTTATGGTAAAATTTGAGTTAAATTTAAAAATTTGACGTACTTTTGATTAAATTTTTTAAGTATTTGGGAAAGTGTGTATATTTTCATATTTTACATTTTCTTACTTTTATTACTGCACTATAATGTGATCTTTTTTAATGATATATTCAAACTACTTATTTGCTTTAAAAGATATTATTTTCTGCTATTCAATAAAATCTCATTGTCAAACTGGTTAGCACATGTGTCTGTTTAAGTTCAAACAATTTGGCTTCTTTTGTTATTTTGGATAATTATATCACCGGCACACACAAAACATTTGGTCATTTCGAGACGGATAATAAATAATTATAACTTTGATTCAATTAATTTTATTTTTGTTTCATTTAATTAATAAGTTTTGATTTTTTCAATTTAACTTTGATCGGTCCTTCGGTGCATTATTTTAAACATAATTAAATTGGATCATATTTACATACAAATTTTTAAATGTATAATATCAGTAGGTACTTTTATACATATTGATTATACATATATATATATATATATATATATATATATATATATATATATTACATTTATCATTTATTGTATTACATTTTCACATTTTCTGCTAACTGATTTTTTTTTTAATTTTTAATTATTTTTATTCTACTTTTTGTCCTCCACTTTCCAACTTATTCTGTACGTCTTGCGTGTTAATTTAACTGCATTTCTTTTATATCTATCTGTTACTTACCATTCACTATGTAAGTTATCAATGTTTTCACTTGTTTGCGATTGATTTTGTTTAAAACAAAATAGCACATTCGCTTCTTTAAATCTATTAAAACTTTTCTTCGTGTTGATTTGTTAATTTATATTTGCATTGTCTTCTTTTTCGTTTCTTTTATCTTACAATGCCCAACAAAATAAACAAGGCCAACTTTTCGCGCCATACTCGGCGTTCTCTATATTAAAGGAGGCCTATGAAACGCATTCAAGCATCGCAACCATACACGCTAATTATTATTCGTAGCCAAAGCAGATGAAAATCGAAGCCATTTATCGAAATTCTCATACAACTCACAACTTCGTTTCAATTTAATTCATTGTCTTCTGCTACTCTTTCTTGATAATCGCTATCTCATTGTAATATTTCAGTCAAATATCCGTAACCTGTGGTTTCGTCAGTACCACAAACACCCTAAGGTAACGACTCAAGGTGTTAAATGTGTCTTCTGGTTAAATGTTCTGGTTTTCACCCTTAATATAAATGTTCGTATTTTTTATAAATAAACGGCTCCAAGAACGTTTTTCGTTGGTTAAACGACATAATTCTTGTATACACACACGCAGTGATCAACCCTGCCCCTAGGAAGATGTGTATACCATTGTAAGAGTGGGATCCACATGTCCGAAGATCAAACCGGTCATACCTCGCTAATCGAAGTGGTGCCCATCTGACCCCCAGGCTTTTCCTCCACCTCTCCTCATCGTGTGACTTACGTGAGGAGGCTTATGATCGGAACGTTACTTAAGGTACCCTGGGTAATGGGACACCCTCTGTTTTTTATTGACTGTGGTTATGCCACCTAACTGTAGGGGTAGCCACATGTAGGCTTTTCTCCCTATTTACTTTACTGACTCTATAGAAGTTACTCGAACTTTATGTCGGGACTTGAGTCCCTAAAAAAAAAAAAGAAAAAGAGCGTGCGTTCCGACCATAGAACCATATGTCCGGAAAAGAGTGTGTGCCCGGCCACTCAGCCGCCGATTTGGCAAAATAAATTTTGTTTTCTTCGCCAGCTGAGCATCCGAGTGGGGTCCGGCCACCGAGCCCATGTATGCCGCACATGACCTCAGTACCCGGATTTCGCGAATACATCATTCACTTGATCTGCCTAAGGGGCCTGGTCTGCAGTTGCAGTATATAGAGGGCCTGACGGGCCTTCTATATTTGGTATATGAAATTGAATTACGTTAGAATCGTTAAAATGAAAATTTCAAAATTGTATAAAAACCTAGGTAAATTAGACAGAAAACAAATTTTTTTTGGGTCTTTAATGGTGCTTCGGAACTATAAGATGCCTTGGCATCACATCTTACCCCTTTTTTTTCCTTATCCTAAGTTCATACCAAGGTGTATACCGCCATCACACACCCCGTGTATATTGTTCTTATCCTAACTAAAGCGTACCCTCTCTCCAGAGTAACCTAAAAACCTAAAAAATCGTACCCTCTCGCCAGAGTTTTTTTGGTATGTTTTCTGTCTGACTGCATTTCGGTTTGTTCGACAACTATGCGACCATCTCACACTTTACTTATTCATTTGGGTTCTCCCTATAGCCTGCTATTTGCTGTTTTGGTCTTCTGTGTACCGTCCTGATATTTTCATTGTAGTTAGTCAGTTGTCTTAACATTCTGCTTGGGTGGTTTCTTAGTCCGTTAAATATTTCGTATGCTCGCACATCAAGCGTGCGTAGGATTCTTGTCTGCCCTGAGTCTCTATATACGTATCTCAGACGTACATATTTTGGAATCTTTAGGGCATCTCTGACTATTTAGTTTTGAGTAGTCTGTATCTTTTTTCTGTTTGTTTTACAGGTGTGTCCCCACGCAGCGGAGGCATACGATAGGACTGGCAGAATAATGCTATTCGCAACCCTAATTTTAGTTTTAAATCTCAGTTTGCTTCTTCTTACTATGATTGTTGAGATCTGACTTTTCAACGCTTTGGCTTTGTATGTTGTTTGATTTTTGTGTTCCGTGAACGTAAGTTTTTTGTCGAGTAACATCCCTAGGTATTTTGCCTGGTTTGACCATTCTATTGGGGTGTTTCCAATCATCATTTCTCGGTTTGGTACACTTCTTCTGTGACTAAACATTACAGCCTGTGTTTTTTCTGGATTTAAGGCAATTTTCCATTTTATACACCATCTTTGGAATCTACTCATGATCCGGATTTCTTCAGCTTACAGCTATTGCTGTGTCGTCAGCATTAAGACTTAACACAGATCCTGGTTCTGTTGGCGTGTAGATGGTGTACAGGTAAGGCGACAGCGCCACCCCCTGAAGCACACCTGCCTCCAGGGTCCCGACTTCGGACAGGGTTGTCCCTATCCGAACTCTAAACCTTCTGTTTTCTAGGTATGACGCAAGGAAGCATGTCATCGCCTCGCTATACCCCAATTCGCTCATTTTATAGAGGAGTACTTGATGCCAGACTGCTGTATACATTTTTTCGTTGAATCCTTTGGTTATGAATTCCGTTAGTCGTAGTACCTGTAGTTCACAGTAGTGTTCGCTTCTGAATCCGAATTGAGCTTCTGGTACAGTGCCTATGGCTTGAGACTCCTCGTTGAGTCTTTTTAATATAAATCTTGCTTATCAATGATAATAAGCTTATAGGTCTGTAATTTTGCGGAAATGTGCCTTTTTCCCTGGCTTAGCTATCATGATAACATGTGCTTTCTTCCACCTGTCTGGAAAATATCTTAATTTAAGTATATTGTTTATTATGTTGGTAATGTTGGTAATGTAAACAATAGCTTTTGCTGGTAGATTTTTCAGCGCTCTGTGTGTGATGTTGTCAGGTCCTGGGGCTTTTTTGGCATTTGTCATCTTTATTAGTTCCTTTATTTATTCGGGAGATGTATGTATTATCCCTATTCTGCCCTTTCTTTTTTTTATTCTTCTAGTTGTTCGTTCCACCTCTTCGGTGAAGTCTAGTTTTTCGAGAGGGTGTTTGTTGTTCCTACACACCCTTTCTAGCTTGCCCTTCAATGGGTTTCTTGTCCTTTCGGAGGATTTTTGATAACTTCCAGAAGGCGGATTTATTAGAATTTAGCTCTTGGATATAGGTGTCCCAGCTTTCATTTCTATGATTTTGTAGTTGTCTTTTCACTTTCCTGTCTAGCTCGTTTGCAATCCTTTTGTCTTCTCTTGTTCTTGTGCGATCTGCTCTTCTTCTTTTTCTGTTTTTCTCCTTGATTAGGTTTTGAAGTTCTATACTTATATCTCGAAATCTTTATTTTTTCCTGGTGATTGTTTCGGTTTTGGAGCTGGCATCGATAGCATTAGTTATTGTTTGTTCTAGTTTTATTACGCTGTCTTCTAGTTCTGTAATGTTATTAATTGTTGGGATATTACCGATGTTCTCGCTCACAATTATTCTGTAGTTTAGCCACCTTGTCTTCTTTCTGTTGTGGGGCTGCAAATAATTCATTTCTATTGCGCCCAGGATCAGGACGATTAGATTGTGCGTCGAATCGCCTTCATTTAGAGAGTGTATCTCGTATTGTTGACCCACGTTGTGTAGGATTGCAATATCGAGGTGTGTAGGGAGTTGTCCGTGGAAACAAGTCGGCTCTGTAGGTCCGATGACGTAGGTGTTTGGTCTGTTTTCGAGATGGTTGCAGAGAGGTCTTCCATTTCTGTTGGTCGTCCTATCAAACCAATTGGGAGATCTCGCATTCAGGTCTCCAATTATTATTGTTTTTTACTAGTATAGCTGTTCCTCCTGCTAATGCTCTATGATCCGTTCTATAGATATCGTAGCCTGGAAATTTTGTTTTTGTCCTTTCCACTAGTTTGGTGTAGTTTTCTGTGCTAAGATTATTCTATGGAGCAGTGACTGACAATAGAGTGTAAAGCAGATGATACAATTTCGAACTTTATAAAATATACCAAGAACCAGATGTCGTAAAATATATTAAGATAAGCTATCTGCGGTGGGTAGGGCATGTAAAGCCATTGGACAACAATAAGATTTTATATCCAGCTGTTGTAAATATCCAAAATAAAGAAGCTTGGTATTTTGTGTAAAACTAGAGGTCGCTGATTAAATAAAATTGAAATAATACGTATATAATTGACGGCTACGTAACGAGTAGTAACCGGTTGGTAAGGATAATGTGAATTAGATGTCCGTCGTTTTCCCCTTGTTTATTTAGGTATTTGTTTGATTTTGATACAGAGTATTTAAAAATAGTTTAGTAATAGGAGCTTTTGTTTGACACCTGTTGGAAGAATCGGACCATCCTTTGGATGGTGTTTCATGAGTGTCAAACCATGTCTCGTTCAGATAAATTATTGGTCGATCTTCTGTACGGTACTTTCTAATGGAAGTTATATATTCAGTACGCCACTTTTGTAAACGATGGGACTCCATGAGCACTTGCCTTATGTCAATTGTACGATATCTGAAGCCCGTTTTACACAAAATCCTCCAAAGACTAATGCGGCTACAGTTTATTTGTGTATCATCATTAGTAAGCCGTTGTTTTAAAGCATCTAATGTAGGTATCCGTTGCTCTTCGTACATTGTGTAAATTTTTCGTCTTATTAAGTCCTTATCACTTTCGTCAATACATTTGGTAGAACCGGCATCCTTACGCTTCCTTCTTGACTTAATGGGATTTGATGTAATTCTTTTCACTGTGGTTAGAGGTATTTTCGTTAAATCAGATATTTCACTGGCCGCAGTATTAGCAGTAAGTCCTCTTGTAAGTAAAGAACTATATATTGTTTTTACGATTTCTCTAGCGTCAGCAGATAACTGCTTTTCTTTGCTGGAACACTGCAAGAAGCACCATCAATGTTTTTCCACGGACGCCACATAATGCTGTTTTATAGGTATAAATAGGTATAACACTGGTAACACTTGTAACACGTTCAACTAAATGAAACAAAATATATATTTAAAAATTTCTCATCGGTTTTATATACTTTTACAAGTTATACAGAATAGAGGGAACCTGTATAATTATTCCAGGATACTTAACGATCAACAAATTTATTGTGGTCATGAAAAGATCAACCATTGATAGTGAAACTCACTGTTAAAATGTTTACAACTTTATGAAATAAAATGTATTCTAATCGTTTTTATAATTTTATACGATTTTTTAATAGTTTTTATATTACCAGGAATTTATTATACAAACAAGATAACGACACTCCACAGTAGCTTCAATTTTACCTTAATACTTACCTGCTCAACTAATGTTGAATAAGCTGGGGTACTTGCGGTCGGGTTTTATTGCAATCATTAAGCACTCAACCATTTTTCGTGAAATAAACTATAACTATAAAGGTTGCCGTACACAAGACAAAAGAAAAACTGCTGTATAAAATATATCCATATTTTTGACCAACCTCGTGAATATTTATGCGTATGTTTTCAACTTGTTCATTTAGATATTTGACCTGTACATATACAATATTTACTTCCTAACTGAATAATACAAAACTTTTTATTGTAGATTTTGAAACGTTATTTATCCCAATTCGCAGATTTAGATACTTATAATAGATTATTTTGTTTTATATAAAGTCCATTTATATTTCTTTGTTTTATCCATTAATATTGACAACGGTATTTAAGTGTCTCGTTGATCGCTATTTGTAAGCACGAACAATTCAACGGCAAATTAACATATTTCATTGTCGGTTTGACTGGCGGTAGTAGTGGCATAAGACATTTAAATCGATGTTTATTCAGCGAACACAGTAACTAAAATACAAATAGAGTACACAGAGTTTCTTGTTCAAACACAAATGTGAAACTGCAACACTGCATCTGGTGCATGTCGTCTACAAACATGATTTGCATCACCTTCGAGCCACTTATCATTTCTCAACTGTTATTGTTTTGACAAGAATCGGGTGTCTTTTGTGTTAGATTGGAGTTCTATACTACAACTATAAAATAGAAACTGAAAAAATGTGTTTCACAGATCTACTACATACACTTTAAGAATTAATTTCATAACTAAAATAGAAAAATCCGCTAATCTGAATTTTTATATAATTTAATAAGCAAGTAAATTATTTTAAAAATCAGACCTCTCGATTAAAGTACTTTTGACAAAAAAAGAAAAACTCAAAAAATAATAATTGGTTGTCTTTGGTGTTAGATTGGAGTTCCATATTGTAACTACAGAATAGAAAAGGAAAAAACTATATTTTACAAATCGACTACACATACTTCGAGAAAAAATTTCATTAGGGACTTTTTGTAACTACCTAACGTAACGTACCTCCCTATACGTAAAGAACTAACGTATCGAAGAAGATGAACGTTAAATTGAGAGTTAAAATTTTGCACGTAACGTAACGGTGGTGTTGCCCTCATCGAATTAGTGATAAACTAATAAGTTGTCAGTGCCAGTCTTGTCCTTGTCACTTAACCATATTTTTGATATTCAAAATAAATAACAAATATTTTTTTGAACAATTTTTAATTTTGGAGATAGATGCAATATTAAATATATAGGTGCCTTTATTGATGATGAAGAAGGACATAGAAAATGCACTTCTTCTCCACATCTTGCACGACTATACGGCCGCTTTAATTTAGATACCATGTCTGATATACAATGTAAAAATCTTTTTCGCTTTTGAATTAAATTTCACCGTTCTGGATGATCGTAAGAGCGGCTTCACACACATCCGGTCGCCGGTTACACGGCACCATTTACACGGTTTGGCAACATTTCACACTTAAACGGTTTTACACACATCGTTGCCATGATGATAATCGGCATATGAAGAGAAGAAAGAGAACTAGAAATGTGTGGATTCATCCCATTAATATGAAAAGGAAAGAGTTGGGTGTATTTTATACTCTTTTCTTGGAACTGCGAGAAGATGAGAACAGATTTTTTAATTACTTTAGGATGACAATATCCACGTTTGATGAACTACATAATCGGCTAAAGGATTCTCTTCAGAAGCAAAACACATTTATGAGAAAATGCATTAACCCAATGCGAATGTTGGCAGTTACAATTATGTAAGTAAAAACAAATTCGAATTTATTATTGTTTATTATAATATGGTATTGACAATGTAAATGATATTTAATAGTAAATGAAATCAATTGAATCTAATGAAATTTGGGAATCACTAAACTGTGACTGGGGTGATGCTATTGTTGAAAGAGGAAACCGCTGCGACTAGTAAGAAGTGAATGGTATTATTGGTGAGAACTGAGTGGTTTGTATTAGTAGCACATCAGGGCCTACATGTTGCAATGTATGATATGATCAGTTTGTTGTAATATCTGACGTTGTTAATACTGACTTTGGAATGTTTAGATTTGTAGCAGTGGACAGTTGTCTAGGAAGCATTTGATTTCGTTGTTTAATTGTTTGTAATGTTTGCAGTACTCCCATCTGAAATTTCAATATTTCAAATTCATTGAAACTTTGTAACGAAGGAATTATACCAGCAAAAAAGAACATGTGATGATCAGGTTTCTCCTTAAGGGCTTCAATCATTTGTAATTCAACAGGGCCTGCTTTACGTTTTATTCCTCTTGGCTTTTTGAAAAATTTGTAAGCATGTGGAGAAGTTACTTCTTCTTCTTAGTCGTTGACCTGATGCAGGTAACGTGATATCATGAAACTATTAGCTAAATTTTCCAATGTTGCTCCACGTTTTTCTAGTTACACGGAGAAGTTACACAGTAGAAGAATTATTTCGCACAGCAGCCGACAGAGAAAGGTTTCAGGAAATTGTAAACATGATGACGGCCAACGTATGAATACGGACACGGCACCCAAAGAAGAAGAAGGAGTAGTTACATTGGCAGCGGTATTTTCTTTAACCATGTTGCTGTCGGTGAAACTAGTGTTAGATGTTGCTGCTTCTAATAGTCTATTGTTAGTTAAACTATCTTCTGTTTGGCATTCCCCAAATACCTTTTTTAAGAATTGTAACTGCTCGTTATAAATAATATACTTTTTATGAGTTACTGCCCCAGCTCCCCATCTTGTAGCTATCTTAATTTTTTTACAAGATTTTTGAAACGTATCATGGATATTTCCCCATTTTTTCATTACCTGTTTACCTGCAACAACAAAAATAACCTAGTTGTTACTACTAGAAAATATTATATAATATAACTTAAATAACTTTTGAACTTTTAATTTTTAGAAGAAGCCCAAAAACACGATAATTACTATTTGAAGGTGGAGACATTATCTCATATACATCCACAATATGTAGATCATTCTCAGCCCAGTATCGACAATGATGCCTGTTCACCAAGGCATTTAATAAATATTCAAGAGCATTCATCGGAAAAGCAAATATTGCTGAGCAATTGTGGAATATTAATGATGAATTCGTCATTAATTCGCAAAATGTGAGAAGACGATCAAAATCTTCTTCATTTAACTCTTGTATAAAAAAATACACCAATTATATATTGCTTATACCAATTTAATTTTGAATGGATGGAACTTAAATTTATGGAAGATTCGGAAGGCTAAAGAAGGTAAAACACCGATTGTTCTGCTTATTGTTGACAGTGTGATTGCTTAGCCTCTAAGTTAAATTTTCCTAAAATGGCTACTTGGATTGCTTCGTTATTGACGAGTCCCTGTCGGTTATGTTTTTTATTGCACACTGGCCCTGTTGCTCTAAATTTATGCATCAGTTCAACAACATATTTATGTGTCTATTGTGATTTGTTTTATTAAAAATTTTAGCACCATTCCTTGCACAATTATTATTTATGTAGTAAAAAAAATACAATTTTGATTCTTTCTTGCAAAGTGTAAACAACGAAAAATTGTCTTTCTCATAAAATAATCACTTCAAGTCGAATGTATTATACATTTTTTAATCAGTACAAAAAATATAATCCCAATATAAAATAAAAAAAAGGGTGAAGTAATTAAAAAAATAAAGGGATGATATAGTTTTATTTGAAAAGCACTGTATAATGCTGTGGCTAGAAGGCAAAAGGGGATAACTCTCATTCGGAAGTTTTTCAGTACAGACATTTTTAGTTCATATGATATTTTTGTTACCTTATAGACGTAATATTATTAACGTTTGTATATTTCTAGATTCGATTTACATTCTGTTAGATATATTTAAGTCCTTTTTCTTACATTAATATCTATGTGTCCAATATTGTATATGATAAATTAAAAAAAAGTATTTTAGCATATTTATTTTTTTTTAATAATTTCAAGAAAGCATAGAGAGATAAGTCAAGTTATGGTTGAAATGGACATAAAATCATCTTGGTAAAGGGGGTTATGTAGATTTATACCCTTATGCCCGGTAGTTACTTGGCTAACATTATATGTGCACTGTAGTGTTAACTGCAGTTATTTGTACTTACAACGGGCAACCACAATAAAGCAAAGAAAATATTTTGTTCTGGATATAGCATTGACAGAACAAGAAATAAAATGTAAATTTTTTTAAAAAGTTTATTAAACATGGAGGTTTCTACAGCAATCTGATGATACGTTTACAAATTAACAATTGATCAAGATGATGATACTTAGAAAGAGAATTAAAGGCGCATTCTAAACACAAAATAAAAACACATATTCGATATAATCCGAACAGATTAGCTTTCGCAGGAAGAAAAAAAAAATTTGATGAACACAAATATTTTTCGGAAGCTGTTTCTTTAAAATAATAAATTACACAAATATTTGTTTTAGAATATTTTATTAAAAATCATCATCACTAAAATAATTATCTATGTCTGGATCTGTGTCAGCAGTATTATCCAGATCTTGTGAATTTCGTGAGATTTAGGCAAGTCCACTCTAATAATAATAATTATAATAAAATTCTTTTGCACTCTCATCAACTAACTCAATACAGTCTAAAAGATCGCTTACTTTTTTTGTAATCTTTATTGTCGTTTTTTAAACACCTTGATACAAGCCCTTTAGTTCTTTTGCGAATGAAGAAATAATAATTGTTATTTCGAGTTGCCATCGTAGTGAACGTTCCTTGATAAAATTTGCGTGTGCTCTCTTCACAATCGAGACAAGTACTCACAAGAAACTGATACGAATATGATTTGCGTGAACACCGCATTCTTACAAAAAGGGATAACTTTGTATATCTTAGCAATACTTTCATATTATATTTCTTCTATCACATTTCGGCAAAAGGGGATATCTTGATTTAATGCCTTTTACTAGCACACATTTCGAATAATTCTCAAGTTAACATGACTTAAATCGTTTTGCTTCTGAGTTAATTTCATAATGTTAGAAAATATGTGCACATATACCATTTTACTAGTAATTACTATTTTGCTCTTCAGAAGATATCTTGAGTTATATCCTTAAAACAGTCGTAACGATTATAGTTTATTTTTATGAACGAGAGAGTAATTAGCATAATTTTAACTGGTAGCTCCGACCACTCCATGGGCGTGCTCAAGATTAATTGAAAAATTACTTTAAATAATTGTAAAAAATAAATGAATTATTTCAGTGTTATAAAGTGTTATGTGGATGTAAACAAAAGTGACCTCTTTTATCACACACTATATTAGAACTGACTGGCCTACATTAAAAAGGGTTTTAAAAAATTCACATTTTTTTTAATTTTTAAAAATTACAAAAGAGAAAAAGAGTTTTTAAAACCGTCTAAGGTATGTTAAATAGATGAATAAAAATATTAATATAAAACTTACAGCTACTTGTTACAAATCCAAATCAGATTCAGAAGATGAACTTTCAGAACCAAGATTTATAATAACTGGCTCGATCATTTTATCAGTAATATTGTCCAGCTTCCACATTTTTTCCTCTTCTTTAATAGTGTGATTTACTGCCTTTTCCCAGTTTTCAGGTTTTACATTATTTACGGCCTCCAAAAACAACTGTTTAACATCATGAATTTTAAAAGTGGTATTTTTTCTTGAAACTTCACTCTTTATCTGTGCCCATACCAGTTCAATCGGGTTTAATTCACAATGATATGGTATGGATCTAAGTACTGTCATTCCACGATTTTTTTTTAACCACTTGGTTGTGGGCAGTCCTTCTATAAGTCTGGAGTGATAACTTGCATTATCCATTACTATTACACAGTTCTTAGGAAGAAGATCTATCATTTGTTCGAACCATTCTTGAAAGACATCAGCGTTCATGTCTTCATGGTAGTCACCGGTACGAGTTGATTCAAAAGTTAATAAACCACCTTCAACAAAACCGTCTGAACTGCCAATGTGTACTATTATCAGCCTGCGTCCCTTTCCTGATGGTGGGTTTAAACCAGTAGATAAGTTATTTACAAAAGCGTGCCTTTGACTTGTAACAGTTTCATCCTGCCAAAATTTATTTGGTGTATGACCCTTGTTGATCCATGTTTCATCAAGATAAAATATTTTTCTTTTTTGGTTTCTCATTTCCTTTATGGTTCTTAGAAAATGTCTTCTCCATATGACAATATCGCTTCTTTCTAATAAAATAGACTTTCTGGGATTCTTTTTCCAGCGGAAGCCTATTTCTTTTAAAAGTTTCCATAACGTACTTCGACTCATTTCTGGGTAATCCTTATCATCTCGAACTGAGACAAGAACTTTATCCAATGTTGGAAATTCTTGTCTAAAGAAGAATTCATGCACTTTCCGTCGAAGTCCTTCTTTAAAATGATATTCTATTTGAAATTTTGGTTTCCCTGGAGCATTACGTGGCATTTGAAAACTACCACATTTCTCTTCTTTAATAACTCTGTAAATCGTAGATTTCCCAACACCAAGTGTACTACTAACTAACTCAACGGTCTCATCAACACTTTCACATAAACGTTTGTCTGTAAATGATTTAAAACAATTAAATATTAATGTTTTTTCATTAACTGTTAGAGGACCAATTTTTCGGCGTTTACACGGCACTTCCAAATTTTCCATAACACTAGTATACACAATAAAGTGCACCTTGCAACTGAAGTACCTACTTTTAGTGAACTGTTACGAATTTTAAATACGCCACTTGGACCTTCCTACAAAATGGAAAAACCCACTATCACATTTTCTGTGGAATAAGTTTAAAAGGTAATTATCTAGTCAATTACTGTCGTAGATTCCTGGAATTAAAGAATTAAATGTTTGATTGTTGAAACCCTTACTTCGTGGAATGCACTCATTTCAGATAAAATAAAACGTTTTATTTTATATAAAGAATTAAACTTTATTTTGCAAATAGGTAGGTACTTATTAAACTTTTATTGGTTATATATAACCAATAAAATAAACATCTTACATTTCTTGCAAATTCATTAGAACCTCGATCACTCCGAAACTGGCAACCTTATTTAGGGATTAGTAACCCTCACAACTATTGTATTCTATTCTGCTCCAACCTTTATACCTGGTGGTCATACTCAATTTAAAATTGTTTTCCTATATACTTCTGTAAACTTGTTGACAACTATCTGTTTTTCATTGAGTCACCCGTATCAACAGTTTAGGGATTTGCATACATAATTTATTGTTTTATTACTCTCTCATACATAAAAATACACTATAAATTGTAGCCAAGTTACCCCTTTTTGATCAATAATAATATTTTAATTAGTAGTAAACTATCACTTAACTCTCTTTACAAAGATTGTGCAGAATCAAAAATGCTGTCGAATGGTATACATAATACTATTTTGCAAAAAATCGACTTATCCCCTTTTGCCTTCCAGCCACAGAATGATGATAAACAATAAGAATATGTAATTAAAATATATCACTTAAGTGATATTATGATAAGATAAGTATAATAAGTAATGAAAAAATATATAATTAAATAAGGTCATATTTTTAAGGAAATAATAAAAGGTGTTAAAATTAAAATATGTCAATACATACAAAGTACTTTCCCAAACAGTAGAGATTGTTTATTTTGTCCATAATACTTTTGGGCTAGTAAATTTTTTAAGTCTAGTACAATAGTCTTGTAATGGTGTTTTGTTGACCTTTGTATTTTTGCATTATGATTTAACTCCTGCAAATTGTAGAAAATAATTAACATTCTGTCAGGGTATTCCCAGTTGTTAATGAATATAATTGATGTATAAACTATAATATTTTTCATATTTGATTTATTTTAGTTGAATTTATTAGAGTATCAGATATGTAAATATGTATCTCTGTCAATCTAATTTAAATAAGTAAATTTATTACCTCTCTAAAGTCGATACATTAAGCGTTTGATCGCTTAAACGTTCATCACGAATCGCGCATTAAAAAACATGAGGGGAAATATATGCCAAATGCCATCTCAGCTCTTTCTCATTTGTGGTCCATTTAAGTGGACTTCCCACTGAGTTTATGGCAGCATATTAGAAAATCGCTGGGACATAAATTGGAACAAGTCATACCTGTCGCCTTATATTTGATGTTTAATAAGATATGCATTGCTCGCGTCGTTAGTTTTGAATCATCTAGAACGTCTTTAGTGTCTGGTTTTATTATTTAGTTTTAAATCCCTTTAAATATAATGGGAGCTGAGCCAAATATTTAAGTAATTTTTCCACAATGCGTATATTGTTTAAAATATTGAAAATAATGAGGATTTAAACAATATAGTTACGGTTGTAAACTTCTATTTTGTTCTCCCAATGGGGGACACTAGTGCAGGGACGTCCTCGTTGACGCAAATGATAGTAGATAATAGTGAGGACCATTTGAAAATAACTGATAAATCGAAGCCTGGCCATAAAAAATGTCAACAGTGTAGGAGCTGTCATGGAACCGGAAAAGAAAACCTTCAATTTACGCTCAGATAAGTATAATATTAAAAATATTTGGATTTATATTGAAAAAGTAAATGTTGAAAATTTAGGTAGATTACATCCCATGACTGTTGGTCACATATTATTCAAAAAATTAAAACTTACAAATATTTTAGAAATTAAAAGCATAGGTAGAAATCGCATTAAGCTTTTATTAAAGTCTTTACTGGAAGCAAATAATTTAGTAAATAATCAAGGATTAAAATTGGAAAATCTTAAGGCGTACATACCTAATCATTTGTTGGAAATCAAGGGTTTAGTACGGGACGTAGATACTCAGTATGACGTAGATTATTTAATAAATACTATAGAGTCATCTTCTAAAGCTATTAATATATATATAGAACTAAACGTAAAGTTGTTAATGATAATAAAATTGAATTCATAGATAAAAAGACAATAATTATCACATTTGAAGGCAACGTTCTGCCGAATTATGTTTCTTTTAATAAGGTATTTTGTCCTGTTGAACAGTATATTGGAAAAGTCGTTCAGTGTTATAAATGTCTTAGATTTGGACATGTATCCAAACTGTGTAAAAGTACACAAGAACGGTGTATTCAATGTAGTGAAAATATAATCGCTGAACATAACATATCTTTTGTAGAAGCACGTAATTACTGTGATAATTCCTTTTCAAATTTTGTAAGTAACAATTCCTTTGAATGTTTAGCAGAATATGAAACGGATTTTCCTAGTTATCCTACAACTAGTAAAAATATTCCGGTATCTAAACAAGTTTTAAATAAGCCAAATTCTGTTTTTACTCACACTGATTTAAATATTACGAAATCTCAAACAAATAAAAAAAGACAAGTCAATTTACCAACTACACAGTCGTCTACTGAGAAACCAATGTTTGTTTCCTTTTGTTTTTGGACCTGATAAACCTTTACCTGTTAATCGAATTGTAACAAATTATGAAAACATTGAAATTAAAAGAAATGTAACTGAAAATCTTTCTACTTTTATATATCAGCTTTTACAAAGTATACAAACCTTTGATAATATACGATCTATAGATAAACAATTAGTAGTCAATAATATTGAACAGGTATTGGAGGGTACTCTGATTAATACTAAATAAAAAATCTCTTATCAACCTAAGTTAAAAATAATGCAGTGGAACGCTCGTTCTGCTGTCTCAAATAAAAATAGCATGATGCATTATTTAGTAACTAACAAAATAGACATAGCTCTTATTTATGAAACATGGTTTAAAAAAATGTATTATATGATTTTATTGGGTATAATCTTGTTTGTAATGATAGGTTGGATGGTTATGGTGGAGTTGATATACTTATAAATAAATCAATTTGTTTTACTGAACTAAAAATTGAAAACAATAATTACAATAAAGAAATACAGATATGTGCTATAAAAATTAAATATGGAAATAGTCAAATTAGATTTATGTCACTATATAGAGCCCCAAAAAATAAGATGCACAATAAATAATTGGATCCATATATTCTCCCAGTTACAAAAGCCAATTATAATAGGAGGTGATTTTAATGCCCATCATACTATTTGGGGTTCAAGTACAAATGATGGAATCGGAATACAGCTGATTAAAATGGCAGATGATCTTAAATTTACAGTTTTAAATAATGGACAACCAACAATACTAACTCAACCTAACCAGAATTACTCAATGATTGATGTTACTTTCTGCAGTCCTGATCTTGTTAGTAAGACTGAATGGTCTATCTCTTCAGACACGATAGGATCAAATCATTTTGTTATACAGTTAAATATTTGCATTAAAGCCGAAACAGAAAAAATATTACCAAAAAAAAATGGAACATCAAAAGAGCTAATTGGTCTTTATATACTTCTTCAGTACAAATTTTTTTTAACCAAAATACTGAAATTCCAAATAACACATCAAGCAAATATGAACATTTAATGAATAGTATAAATTATGCTGCTCACATTGCAATACCACAATATAAACCTTTCAAGCCAAAAACTCGAAACCCGCCACCGTGGTGGAATTCTGAATGTGACACTATTATTAAAAACCGGCAATATTCACTCATGAATTATAAAAAAGAACGTAATTTTGGGAATTATATAAAATGTCAATCAAACATGGCAAGTACAAAAAAATAACTAAAAAGTATTGCGAAACAAAGCTGGATCAATTGGGTTTCTTCTCTAATACCATCATCAGTACTTTGGACTCAAGCTAGAAAGGTATACAGAAAATCACCAACAAAAAAAAATCTTTTGAAAATATTTGGATAGAAGAGTTTTTTGACATAATTGCTCCTCCAACAGTGATATCTATGCCTAATAAACCTAAGAAAATAGTAACCGACAAAAACCACTTTTTACTTTAACCGATAAGACAGACAGAACTAAGCTATGTTTTAAATAATCGTCCTAGCACAAGTCCTGGTTATGACCACATTAAGTATCCTATGCTTGATCTGCTTCCTCCAATCGCTAAAAAACTTTCTTAATTTTTATAAGGTATGTTTGATATGTTCGTCTTTACGAAATAAATTTTATATATTTTTTATTTTTTTCTAGTAGGCCAAAGAAAAACCATTGTTGACAGGAATTCAAAAAAGGAATCGTTACGTTTGGTCTAAATCAAAACGTTCGTGGACCAAATATAACTGGAACAAACTTATCTATAGCTACGAAAGCAAATTTAATGTCTGTGTGGAAGATTATCGAAAGAGTGTGATTCGAAAAAAAAAAACAGAAGCATTCCATAAAGATTGTCTCAAAAGGACTGTAAAGTTTCCACAGGACATTAGGGTGTGGGGTTGTATATCGGCCAAAGGGTTGGGAACTTTACATTTTATTGAAGGCATAGTATATGCAGCCAAATAACAACATATTTTTGAACATTCGTTTCTACCAAGTGCGGCAAAGTTATATCCATCCGGGGATTTTATCTTTCAACAGGACGGATCTTCATGTCATATAGCTAAATCTACCAAAAAATGGATGAGAGAACATGAGATTAAAGTTTTGTCATATCCTTCTAGCAGCCCGGATCTTAATCCAATAGACACCATTTGGCACACAATGAAACAACGCTTAAGAAATAACCCTCAGCGTACTTTGCCACAACTATGTGCTAAATTGCAAAAAATATGGGATAGTTCCACCTCTGAATTCTGTGAAGGTCTAGTTGATACAATGCCTCATAGAGTTCAGGCTGTTATTCAAGCTAAGGGCGAGGTTATGCCTTATTATTATTTTTTTAATTTGTTAAAAAATCCTTGTTCCAATATTTAGTTGTCAGCATTTTTTGAATATCAAACAATTAATTAAATAGTAATCAACACAAAATATATAATTAAACTGTAAAAATAATTCCATCCATAATAAAAAATATTGTTAATTTTATATTTAAATTAAAAATAAAATAAATAAAAAATTTTGGTAAGTTGGTATTTTGTTCGCAAAATAACTGCTTGTTCCAAATAACTGTTAGGGATCGTAAAAGTAAATATGTATATCCTTAAAGATATGGCTAAAACACACTGAAAAAATTAAAAATTTAATTTGAAATTAATACAAAATGAATAACTTTTACAGTGAACAATTGTGGAATTGAAGTATATGTATTACAATTCCAAACTGCTGAAATATTGACATTTTGTCATAGCTCAATTATTATTAATCCCTCTTGTAATCTGGGCACTGAGTTAATTAAATTTAGTGATACATTTTTATCTTCGGTCGAGCTTTCCCAGGTTTCTTCAATGATGGTCCATCAATGATCTCTGTTTAGAAGTCTACTTTGTTTATGTTTCTCGCTAAATTTGTATTTTTGGGTGGCTGCACAATTTTTTACATCTGTTGTTCTAATTCCCCTTAATGCTGTAGCTATAGAAACATTAAAGTTTGTATTAACTTTTGCTATCCTTGCCATATGGAAGGGATACGCTCTTAAATAATTAGTTAATGTTTCATCTTGTTGGGCTGTAGTAATAACTGGACTCCCACTTTCTCTCCTTCTATCCAAAGTCTGCTCGTTTTCCCATCGTTTTTTGAATGTTGTCGGGCAGACCAACCATTTTCTATTTTAGAAATTATTCTCGTTTTATCAAACTTACTTAACTGACGTGGTACCGTTAAAAATTCACTTGGCCAACTTGTCAAATCCGATTAATGTCGAGTAATTAAATAAGTCGTTGAGGACTGGACCTAGCCCTTTTTATATATTTTTTTTTGTTTAATTTTTATGTCTAATCGTTCGGATACGTTCGGGATGTTTCCACGCACCGATAACATCTGTAGATACTGAACATTTTTAAGTTATAAGTGGATTTTTTAAGACAGACGATGGTATCTTACTCCGCTTAATTTTATTCTCATTATCATTTATACACCGAAAGTAAATCCTTTAATTTTGAAGAAAATATGCATCTCAATAGGTAGGTAAAGGTTTGTTGTTTACATTTTATACATAATATTGTAAAAAAGTATTAGTCTATTTATACATAAAAGCGGATTACAATTGGGGTGTAGATTCAAACTCCATAAGGAACATTACAGTGAGGTATTGGATTGTAATATAATACTGTCATTTTTTGAAAAGCGTTTTTTGCCCCAAATATTTTATAATCTACGTAGGATAAAGTATAATGTTAGTTTTTCACATTTATCTTTCATGTAATAAATAATAAATTAATCTCGGTAGTTTGCCTATTACTAAACTTATTGACATAAAATAAAGTTAACAGTTCGTATTCGGTAGGTAATTAAAGTATAAACTGGATGTAGTTCTGCATAAAGGAACCAACCCACATTTTGGCAGTTTTGAGATAATGAAGTTTTCGATTATAAAAATTAGTGTCCTATAAAATGCAAAATAGAACCAACCTATTTATGTGCATAGTCACGCCATCTGTGGGATAGTACCCTTATGCATACAGTAAAACGCGGTTACAGAATTCTGCATAAAGGAACCAAACGGGTTGGTTCCTTTATGCAAATTTCATACCTAGTTATTCTATTGTTGGTTCCGGTTGTGTTTACATAAACCGTTATCTTTTAGTTACATTTTAAGTGTTAACGAGTGATATCATTATGTCTGTGTCCAGAGGACGACATATGGTGCAGCTAACACAAAAAGAAAACAAAGATGAGGTATGTAATAAGTATTAAAAGCGTGCAAAAATAAATTTGTTTAGATTAAGTAAAAATTTGAAACCTAACCTCAATACTTTTTAGTAACCTACCATTGACGGTGATAATCTGTTACAAGATTCGGGTGATTTTTCAGAAGACACCGACGATAGCATTGCTGATGCGAATTATGTACCCTCTTTATCAGATACAGAAGATGAAAATGCTCCGTTGGAAGATGTAGTTAGCAATCAAAGTACTTCTACAGGCAGACGGCCAAAGGGTCGGAAACGCAAATATAACAATCAAACACGTGATAGCAGGAAAAAGTTCAAGAACACCAACAAACTTTACGTAAATTATAGAGGTATCCATGTTAATTCCAAAGAATTTGAAAACTACGTGTGCAAGTGTAAGAATAGGTGCAGTGAGATGGTTTCTGTGGAAAAACAAGAAAAACTGTTTAAGAAATACTGGGAATTAGGATCATATGATTCCCAAACAATTTATTTAGGTACACTAATCAACGAGGAACCAGTCAAGCGTCATTATGGAGTTAGTTCTGGTGATCGGGCGAAACAATTTACTCGAGTATATAAAATAAGTAGTATTAAGGTTTGCCGGGACATGTTTGTTAAAACGCTCCAAATATCAACAAAACGTGTTAATACCGCTCTCGTGAAGATTAAGTCGGACAGTATAGTTGATAAGAGAGGAGCGTATGGTGGTTATAATAAACTTAGCAGTACACGTTTCAACGAAGTTATTGACCACATAAAAAGACTTCCAAAATATAAGTCCCATTACAGACGGGAAGAAATGCAAGATGCTGAGTATTTAGAAAGCCACATAACTATTGAGAAAATGCATTCTTTGTATTCAGAAGAAGTGGAAAATCCAGTCAGCTATCAAAAGTATAAAAAAAATTTTTATTCAAATTTTAATCTACGGCGTAAGCCGTTAAAGAAGGACACCTGTAATCTATGTGGCAAACTAAATGCTGCTGTAAAATGTGCTAAGAGTAACGATGATAAAGAAAAGTTTTTGCAGGAGCATAAAATACATTTAACTAATCAGGAAGAAGCAAGAAACAGAATGAACAAAGACATGCAACAGGCAAAAATCGATGACAGTTTGGAAGTCCTTACGTTTGACATGGAAAAAACATTACCCTTGCCAAAAATTCCCACGAATATAGTTTTCTATAAGAGACAGATATGGTTTTATAATACTGGTATCCATTCATGCAAATTGAATAAAGGATATTGTTATACATGGTTAGAAGGCAAAGCTGGTAGAGGAGCTCAGGAGGTAGGGTCTTGTTTGCTCAAGCACATTGCGCGACATGTTCCTGAATCCACAAATTATCTCATACTTTGGTCAGATTCTTGTGGTGGCCAAAACCGAAATATAAAAATTGTAGTAATGTTAAAGGCTGCATTGGAAAATCATTTGACATTAGAAGATATTTCATTAAGGTTTTTGGTTTCCGGGCATAGTTTTTTTAAAAAACGACAGCGAATTTTTAGACATAGAAAAGGCATTAAAGTTACAGCAAAAAATCTACAGTGAAGACGGTTACATAAATATCATAAAAAGCTGTCATAAAAAAAATCCCTTACAGGTTACGAAAATGAAAACGGAACATTTTTTGGGACCAAAGATACAAAAAAGCTTATCACCAACTGCAAAGTAGATACGTCTGGAGAAAAAATTAATTGGCTTCATTTGAGAGAAATAAAAATTTATAAAGAAAAACCATTTGAATTATTTATGTCAAAAACACACAGGGAAGACTATGTTCAAGTAGACATTTCAAAAAAATCAAAAGGCAGACCTTCTTTAGACAACACAAGGAATATCTTTTCGCCATCGCTAACTCAACTGTGGCCTACGGGCAAACCAATATCGCCCAAAAAGCTTGAAGACATCTCATCTTTACTACATCTTAATGCTGAAGACAAGTGATAGTAATGTTGAAGATTATCTTGATGGTTACGACGCTAATTTAGATTTTGAATTTGACGGATAATACATGTTGATTTGATAAATAAAATATTTTGCCTTCTAAAGTGTTACTTTTTATCCATATTGAATAAATATCAGAGTGGTTCCAATATTCAAATTTTATAATCCAGGTATTCACATTATGCAAAAAAGAACCAAGCCACATAACAAAAACAAAATAACATTTTTTATAATATGGTCATTAAATTATCTTAGATTTACACCAATAAATTAGTTTTATCCATAAATGAACGCTTAAATAATTCAAATTGCCCTACTACATTTTTTGCAATTTAAATACATAAAACCTGTCATAGCTCATTTTCATATATTTTGGGTTGGTTCTTTTATGCATAACTACATCCAACTTACAGTAGATGCATTCCAATGTTCCATCTGCCAATACAATACGTTTAAAGATCATTCGAACATTTTGGACATTAACTCAAACCATCTCTGGTTATTAAATATATTAGATATGGATTTTGTTGTTAATGATAAAAATATTACCTATCTAAAAACTTGATATATTATTTTTGAATGTTATTTAGATTTAGTGCAATTCCGTTATCTGTGGTGGCAACAACGAATTGATTCTTGAACCATTGTGTCCAGTCTGAACATAGGTTTACATTGGGAAAAAATGTACCAGTTTTATCTTTAAATGTTAACTTATTTATTTTTTGATATAGGTATTTAATAGAAGTTTTATAACCCAAAGATGATAAGCAAAAAAAATAAACATAAAATTCTTTTAATAACAAAATTTTAATCGAACACAACATAATACTACAAAAATTGTTAAAAATTATTAAGATAAGTTAAATATAGTATAAATATAGTATTTTACCTAGTTTGTTATTCATCTTATACCGATATGATATTTAAAATAAATCACCAATTTGTTTTTTATTAAGTTTAGGTTACTTTGAAATGCATTAAAATATGTTACTATAAGCGAAATTGAAATATTATACATTCTGATTTCATTCTTAATTGGTAAAATTGTATCAACAATTGTTGAGTAGCAAACTGATTTTCATTTATAGTCGAGATGGACCTCAACCACAAATTCTCTTAATCTGTTAACATAATCCAAATTGAGTTGGTGGTAACGGAATTCAATTTGAGGGTATTGGAGGAATTGCTAATTAGAATTAACCAATCAACTCAAAATAGGTTTACTTGCAAAATGTAGGTGCAGAGTCAATAAATATTTCATTAAAATTATTCCGTAAGGAACTAAAATTTTTATTCAAATTATTGCGTTTTTACGTAAGATGAAATTTTAATTTTTTTATGTCATTATTAGTTTAATATTGGGTTTTTATTGTTTAGTTACCAACTACGTAATAGTGTACTTTATACCCGCGAGGGCATAAAGTGTACTTTATGGCCCGCGTGGGCGTAAAGATACAAACAAAAAGATAACTTATTAGAAACATCTTTATTTAACAACATTTCAAATTGGTAAGGTTAATATTCTTATTTACGATTAAAGTCTTCTTTACCATTGAATATTTGGACCACAGGGAACTCGGAGAAAATGTTTCGGCAAGATCGGCAAAGTATACAAGTAGTTTCACTAATGTGTTCAACATGGTTTTCTGCCATCTAGTGCTGTCATTTTTCATATTTCTTGTCCTATACATCTCTCGACTTATGTGGTAGTAACTTTTGCGTTGCTTTTTCCGCTTTTTTTTTTTTAATTTGGTTAGGGATTTCAAAAATATCTTGCATTTTCACGGTTTTAGTTTGACAGCATTTCCGTAGCGTAGCAACATAACACGGACGATAGAATGTCTACTAGTAAATATATTGTCCAAATGAAATGGAATTTCCAAATTTTTTAGAAAATATTTATTTGTAGATGTAATAACGACCTAGTATGACATAAAAGTTTGTTTGCACCGTGGGTATTAATAGATGTATATGCCCTCGGGCGATTTACAAACCCTCTCGGGTTTGTAACATCGTTGCCCTCTGGGCATAAACATCTATTTAATACACTTGGTACAAAAATAACTATTATTACATACTACCTATATATTATAAACAAGCTAAAATGACGATGTTCCAATTAAGATAAATCGTGGAGTGATGTAGGATGATACAATTGTAGCATGAGGAAAACAAAACCCTTAAATTATTTAATGATTTATAACAATTTAAATTTAGGTGTTTACTTTCGTTTGCGATTGAAAGTACGTCAGTATAACGAAGAATTTTGTACATTCTTGGTAGTTTTTAAACATATATGTTTACGCCATGGACGTATAAACACAGATGGACTCAGTTATTTACATAAAAATGTGAAGCCAAAAATTATTTGACTAGGTTACATTCTCAGCACCTTCAAATGTTGTCACATTTTTTTGTTAAAATATCTTACTCACGTATCGCTGAAAATATTACTATATTTATTTTATACTCTACAGGTGCTATCAAACCAAAATAATAATTTATTACTTATATTAATATATTTAATTGTAATTAAAACATCAAATGTGCACATAGTGTGCATATCATTTAATAATAGCGTATAACAGATATCAACCAATTATTTTATATGTAGAAGCACTGAAACCTATTTATTAATGGCAACGGTGTTTACATTTCTCTGTCTTATGGCTCTACGTCAAACTTCAAATGCTGTTCCATGTCATGTCCATGTTTGTTTACTTTTTACCCAAGATGAGGAAAAGTTGTTTTTCGATATTTTGGCTGTATTTTAAGTGATATTTGTAAATACTGAAATAAACAAATTATAATAATGGTGCTACAGTTTTGCATTTGCAAAAAAAAACGAAATATTTACATCCCAATGTCTCATTTAATTTGTAAGTACTGTTTGTTTACATTATTTAAGATGAGGAACTGAGGAAGCCTGTGTGTTTACATTTTAAAATATGTCTTTCATAGGCGTACCATTGGGTTTATTCATATTAATTAATGTATTGAACAAGATATTAGTTCATGAAATTAGTATAGACATTTTTAAATTGTAAGTAGACATCATCTGAATAAAAAGATCTGTTTAGTAGCTTTTTAATTTAATATTTCTCATGAATTAACAATAAATTAGTGAAATGAATAAAACTCATTTATTTTTCTATGTAGGTTTCCAAATAATATTGATTAATGATGAAACTTACTCTAAACTTCAACAGAGAAAACAGTATAAAAAAAACCTTTCAAAAGCATCCTTTTTGGTTATTTAAACTTGTAAGGAAGCTGAAAAATATTTCAGATTTTTTAATAAAACTATAAATATCTACAACAGACTAGTTAAAAACCTTATGAATATTTTGATTAATAAAACCATACAAAATAACCCAAAATCAATCTATGAGCATTTTGGTGACCATATGTATGATGAAGACGCAATCGATGGTCACTCTATGCAACTTTTAAAATTGGTTCTTGAAAAATATTTTAAAATTTAAAACTTAAAACTTTAATATTTAAAACTTTAGATGCTAACACCGTGCGCATAAGAAGCGTTCTTACTAAGACTGTTTTATTTCGCAATCAATAAAAATTTATTTCTATACCAACGTCTTCTATTATGTCTATTTACCATTTTTACTTTAATATTTCTGTTCGGTAAATATCTTTCCAATAATTTATACATTTTCACGCCTACTTTTTAATAAGTAGGTATATTTGCAAATAATTTTATGTCAAATGCCAGCAAGAGCTTTGGAATGATCAATAAATAATTTTGTAGCAGAAACCCTTACTACGTGGAATCTATTGATATTGTATTAAAACAAATTTGTCACAATTTGAAAAAATATGTTTTAACACATTATCAATAAATATAGGTATGTACTTAAATTTGACAAATGTATATTTTTTAATTTTAAGTTTTTTTTATCGTAGGATTATTTGATACCTATTAAAAAATTAACTTGAGCTCAACTATATTTTATTGTATTAATTTTAAAGCAAATAAAATTGTACTTTATTTTTTCTATAAAAACGTGTTTTTATACATTATTACTACTTCCAATTATTAACGTCTGAATAATTATCTCCGCGAGTAAAAATTCAAGCACGCTTATGCTCATTGAGGAAGTATCACAGTCTATCGATACCCGTTTTACTCCCCTTTACCCTCTTGTCCAGGAATATCGAAGCTTCAAAACAGTGTGTGTTTAAGGTATCTTATTGCTGGGTCCATCTATGTTTATACGTCCATGGTTTACGCATTATAATGTTATGTAACCTGACTTTGCTTGAATAATAAAAAAAGCATATTTGGTTTAAAATGTAAGAATTAACAACTTACTGGCAGGTAGTAATGCCCAATGTACTAGAAAGTTTACCTTTGAGATGGTCAATATGGTTATACCAAGTCAATGTGTTGTCAACTGTTATGCCCAACAACTTAACATTATTTTTTTCTACACTCACATCGAAGGTAAACGAAAAAATTAAATTTTGAGTTTTGTTATCATTTAGTTTAAGTTTATTTGCTAAGAACCATGATTGTGCATTGGAATTTACATACTCAGACGTGGTTTCTAAAACTCAACGATTTTTATCAGAAAAAACAAAAGTAGTGCCATCTGCAAATAAAACTGTTTTAAATGGAGCCATGAAATTGGGAAAGTCCTTAACATATATTATAAATAATAGAGGGCCCAGTTCTGATCCTTGTGGAACTCCATGCTTTATCTGCTTAAATTCAGAGAGACAATTTCCGTACTTGACTGCTTGGTATCTATCCTTTAGATACGATGAAATTAGTTCCAAAAGAGTTATATATCACAGATGTGTATTTCTTCTGTATTCTTTGATCGAGAGCCACTTTAGGATATTTTGCGTATCAAATAAACAGAAATATGTTGGTTTATGTTTTGTTTATACCCAGTTGGGCGAATGAATTTTAAAGATAATTACATCACTCTCAGTGAGGCCGCTGTCAAAGGCAGTTGGTTTCGGTCCAACGTTGGCATTTTTTTTGTTATCGGAAATAGTGAAGTTTGGTAGTATGTAGCAGTTGAAGTGAGGTTAAGTTAGGTTTGGAAGAGATTTTATAGAGAGCAGACACGGCGTGGTTAGTCTGGAGAAACCGTGTTTACACAGGAGATTCATGTAAGTACCACTTTTTATCTTATTTTTGTAGTAACCTTATTCCAGCCCCTTTGTCATCCACTTATCTACGATCCAGCTCTCCAAACAAATCCTGAGTAGCCGTTCGCAAACTTTTCGGTTTGTTTTGCTTACCCTATCTCTAGCCCTGTAATTTCTGTCCCCAATTTTCAACTCCTTATAATGATCCCAATGTGGTAGGCAAAATAATCGTTACACTATTTATTGCTTACTATACATGTTTACAGCACAGAGTTTTGTTCGATACTACTAAAAATACATTACAAATGCCTAACAGAAATTACTGGTAGAGAGGAGGGCCTTACTAAGAACTATATAATTTTACCAATAAATCAGCAGTCTGATTTGCAAGGTACATACTTTCTAAAAGGGGGGGATTATTATAATAGACAAGTTTTCCTCAGAAATATGTAAAACTTATAAATATTTTAATCTTTTACCAGATTTCTGGAAACTAAATTTTACCCAAAACTTTAAAAATTACAACTATGAATCTAAATAAAATAAAATCAAAAAATAATATATTTTTTTTTTTTTTTACTAAAGACACAGAAGTGTACTTACATTAAAATCTGGTCAGTAAGACCAATTATCAATTTGTTTCTAACTTAAATTACTAATGAAATCTTAAAATTAGGTGTCTACTTACTAGTATCTTTCCTAATATTTCTAATAACTAGCATTAAATTTAGCATGCATACTCGCACAACACTTTACTCTGCTTTTCACTCACTCATTATACCAGTTCAAAAGGCTTTGTTCTTTTGAGCCTTCTCTCTAGGTTCGTATTGTCGAGGAGCTGGATAGCCTCGACGTTTACATGATGATGGAGTCGTTGTTCATGGCTCCCTGCAAATTTCTTGATTATCTGATTGACGTCTTCCATCTTGAGGTCCCGGTGAAGGTCGTTGTTCCTAACGTACCAAGGCGCATCTACGATGTTCCTCAGTACTTTATTCTGGAATATCTGGATTACTTTGATGTTACTAGGCTTGGCACAGCCCCAGAGTTGGCAGCCATAGGTCCATACTGGTCTCAGTATTTGTTTATAGATTAGGAGTTTATTATTTATGGATAGAGAGGAATGTCTTCCCATTAACCAATACATTTTCTTGTAGCGGATGCCTAGTTCTTTTCTTTTCTTCTTCACGTGAGCTTTCCAGCGAAGTTTTGCATCAAGAGTGATCCCCAAGTACTTTGCTGATGTTGCAATAGGCACTTGAACGTCATTTATTCTAATAGGAATATTATTAATTCTCTTATTGGTAAAATTTATATGGACTGATTTATTCTCATTCAGTTTAATTTTCCATTTTTTGGTCCATTCATGGATTTTATTTATTGAATTTTGTAGTTTTTCTGTAGCTTCTTCGACGGTGTCACTTACCGCTAAGACAGCAGTGTCATCTGCGAAGGTAGCTATGGTGTCGTCTTCTAGTTCAGGTATATCACACGTATATATTAGATATAGGACTGGACCCAATACACTCCCTTGTGGAACACCTGCTTCAATATCCTTGAGATCAGTGTATGCATCTTCTTGTTTAACTCTAAAATGTCTGTTCGCTAGATATGATTGTAATATATTTGAATATTGTTTAGGCATGAATGATTTAAGTTTATGTATCAAACCCTTATGCCAGACTTTATCAAACGCCTGTGCCACATCTAGGAAGGTTGCAGAACAGACTTTTCTTTTCTCTAACGATCTTTCAATTAAAGCAGTTATTCTATGCACCTGGTCAATTGTCGAATGCTTATTTCTAAATCCAAATTGATGATCTGGAATTATTTTCTTTTCTTCAATTATTGGTAGGATTCTTCGCAGGAGGAGTTTTTCAAACACCTTGGACATCACAGGTAGGAGTGATATTGGTCTATATGATGTCACTTCATTGGGGGGTTTCCCAGGCTTTGGTATCATGATCACCTCAGCTATCTTCCATAAATCTGGAACATATTGTAGTCTAAAGGCAGCATTTATTAAATTTGTTAATTTTACGATAGCTTTTCTTGGTAGATTTTTTAGCAGTCTTCCGGTAAGGAGGTCATAACCTGGTGCTTTATTTGGGTCGATTTGTTCTTTAATTAACTTAGCTACTTCTTTTGGGGAAGTTGGCTTGATATTCTCATCTATTTGCTTTGGTTCAGGCCAATCCTGGTCATCGTCTTGGTCATCTTGCAACTTAAATGTGTTCTCTAGATGAGTGGCAAATCTCTCTGCCTTCTGCTGATTATTTCTGGCCCAACTACCGTCTTCAAGTTTTATTGGAGGAGAATGTAATATTGGCCTTTTAATTCTTTTTGTAGCTTTCCAAAGCGAATACTCTGTGCTGCTGTCGTTTGTTAACTCTTCCAGATAAGATTTAATAGATTCATTCTTAATTTTCTGGATTTCTCTTTTAAGTTGTTGGCTGGCATTGTTTAGGTGAGTTTTGTCTCGAGGGGCTCTCGTTTGCTACCATTTTCTTCTTAGTTTTCTTTTTTCTTTTATTAATTCACGAATTTCTTTAGGGTAGTTATTCCCTTTAACTTTTGTTTTCAGTATGGGAGTGCAATCCCATGCTGAATCTTGAATATCTTTGACAAATAAATCTAATTATTGATCTATCTGTTCAATTGTCTTTAGTGGCACGGCTAAAATGATCTTTTCTTCAAGAGTTACTTTAAAACTTTCCCAGTCTGTGAGCTTATTAGTTAAGGTTGGGTTGTTTTCTTTTCTAATAATCATATCACTCATGGTTGGAATTATGGGTGAATGATCGGAGTTCATATCCCATCCTTCACAAATGTCCAAGTAATTGGATGAGATATTTTTAATTATGAAGAAATCTATTAAATCTGGTATTTTATTCCTATCAGTTGGCCAATAAGTTGGCTTTCCTGTAGATATTACATCTCCTTTCTGATCTTTGACAGCTGCTAATAGTTCTTTAAAAAAATAATATGAACTAAATTATAATGAGACGGAACATTTAGTAAATGTAGCAAGTATCGGCATAGCTCATGTCTATTTCACTATGAACTACCATTAACCTTTTCTTTATATATATATATATATATATATATATATATATATATATATATATATATATATATATATATATATATATATATATATGTATATATATATTATATATATATATATATTACATATATATATATATAAATAATAAGAGAATACTAAGCTATTGATTAACTACTTTGAATAAAACGACACAATACTAGCCAACCCAATAAAGAACATTCAATTCCCATGTAAATTTTAGTAATTAGTATGACAATAGAAGCATCTACCCAACGGAAAGTTCTAAAAGTTGGTCTTTCGTCGGATTCAACAAACCGAATTCCAAACATATTAGTATTTAAATAAACTAATCCGGATTAGAACCACTAGATAGGTGTACCGTAACCGAAGCTAATTGTTGTAGACAATTCTGAATTTCATAAGGTGATGTATTATATTCAAAAATCTATGAAGGGATAATGTCTTACGCACTATTAAGCACATTAATTTAGTTAAGGCTCTTTTTTACCCAATTTTTATTAACGCTACAGCATGTTTTTGTTTTGAGTGAATATCAAATATTGAAACTATTTTTGGAATTATTTTTACAACCAATCAACCAGTTATTTAATAATAAATATTTATTTTTTTGGAAAATCTGTTATTAGTATTACCAATTTCGCTTTTTCACTGAAACATGGGCTCTATGGACTCAGATGGAGTTAAGACTGACTTCGGGATGCACGAGATCAGAAGATGGCAGAGAAACCGAACAGAATGACGACTAATCTAAGAGCAGGTCAGGATCCACAGTGGATTGTCGAGCCAAAAATCATGATGATGATGAATTTGGCTGTTTTGATAAATATCATAAATTCGGTTGCACAGGACCGGTTTGTATATTTATATTTGTATTTATAAGTAGAACTGGGAAGTCATATTTATCTAGTTTGTCAAATACGAGATACGCGGGTTGTTATACTGACTAAAATGTTTTCACTACTGATGAGAGGAGACAAAGTGTAATAGGGTGTCTGAAAGTATAGTTGAAGTAAGAAACATAGAATGATCAAATTTGTTGGTTTGGATAGTTCTGCTTTAAGATATAGTGCAGCTGCTGGTTGTTCTGGTAATTAAATAGGTAATTAAAAATATTTATTTTGACTATTTTTTATTTACATTTAAAATTTGGGACGTCACATACAGAAAAACACAAACACAATTTATTAAAATTAAAATAGCTTATTTGCCCTAGATGCTATATCTGTCAATTTGGGAGATTATGATATCTGATAGCTTAGGCCAGTTAAAAAAGCTTTTACTCGCATTTTCCTAGGCCACATAGTTTTTTCCTGTTTGAAGTAAAATTTTTTGAGTCGAATGGGAATAATTATTTAGTTTATCAAAATGTATATAAATTGGTATATAAAGAAAGTTCATTGAAAAAAACATAGTGTGTGTTTAGAATGAGGGGATGGCATTAGGTGACCCTTTAGCTATAAATATAGAAGAATATAGAGAAAATAGATACGCAATTTATACATAAGGAAAGTAAAAATTTTTTAAGGAGTTCTAGTTAAAAGTGTTGGGAGAAAAAAGACCCTTTTCATAAATACCATAAATAAGAATGTACCGCAGATAAGGAAAGAAATGTAAATAGATGGAAGGAGTATTTTGTGGAAGTACTAAATGTAGATAATATATCCACATATATGTAAGCAAGTATTATACCGTAGAAAATTTAAATAATAATAATAATAATGTTTGGTTAGGAAGCTTACATAGATTACAAGAAACAAAAAGCATGCTAAATACTAAATAAACATAAAAACTCGCTGAAGTAGAGCTACCATAAAAGTAGCACCCCTTGTGCGTGACACTTAAAAAAATATATTCAAAAAAAAAAAATATTTTACAATTGTATAAATATAAATATTAAGTTACATATGCGTACTTACAAAAATACAATAATTTTAATTTTAATGTAGGATGTGACACAACTGTGAGTACATAAATGTAAGTACATGCTATTAATTGCAGTAAATTCAAGAAATATTGTAGTTTGTAATCAAAGTATATTTAGATATTTATTATTTATTACTATTGTCCATTAATTTCTTTATAGAATTGTGTTGTTTTGTTTTCAATTCATTGTTTAATTTCATATTTATATCTTTTTTTTATAATTTTTAATTTGTTTTAAATTCTAAATTTTAAATTAAACGATGAAATAATGTCCATCCGCCATCTCTGGAGAAATTAAAATATAAAATAAAATATTTAAAAAATAGTAACAGTTCAGGAGAAAATGGAATAAATCCAGAAGTCATTAATTATGAAGAAGAAAAATTAGCAAAATAATTACATAAGCTCATAAAAATTGTATGAAAGAGGAAAGAAATGTCTACATATTGGAACAGATCACTCTTAATACCAGTATACAAAAAGGGGAATAGGCAAGACTGCTCAAACTATAGGGGAATACCCTTGCTAAATACTGTATACAAAATATTAGTGAAGAGTATTCAAGCAAAATTGAAAAAGGATGTACAACAAATAATAAAAGAGTGTCAATATCAAGAATATATTATAAGAATAATTAACCTAGTTAAACTGACAATCAGCAATGTAAGCATAAATATTAAGTACAACGGAAAACTGTCTGAGACTTGTGAGAGAGTTTCTAAACCAAACAAGGTTTAAAGCAAGGAGCCCCTTTGTCTACAACCCTGTTTAATCTGAAGAAGTAGTAGCAGTAGGAAGCAGTCTCCTTATTGAGTGTTAAACCTGTTTTTTTTTTCCTCTATCCGGCAATGTTAATGTCCACGTATGCCAGTACTAATTTTGTTTATTTACTGTCAATAGTTATTAAACTCTTATTGGTACTGGGAAAAACATGATTAGCACTACACTTTTTGTTTGCTCTCTACTGTAGGAATCTGCATCAAATTCCTTTCTATGTGATTTGGGTGTTCCCGCAATTGGTCCTTGTATTTTTTAGTCGATATATAATTCCTTCCTTTTACATAAGTTATTTCGGCATCCCGATATGCGTCGTTGTAGGTGATATACGAAGGTATATTTAAAATCTTCCTTAGTATTTTGGATTGGAACTTTTGTATAATTTCCATATTAGAATTTGCCGCTGTTCCTCACAGTTCTATCCCATAGGTCCATACTCGCTTCAACACCGCTTTGTATACGAGTACTCTATTTTGAGTTGTTAACTGGGATTGTTTTCTAATTAGCCAGTATATGTCTCTAGCTTTCTGACCCAGTTGTTTTCTTTTGGAAATTATGTATCTTCTAAGTCAATTTTTTATCCAGGTAAATCACTAGGTACTTTACATTATCTTTCTGTGATATTTGTTTGCGGTTGATATATCCAGGTGGACATGTTTTGGTTTGTTTAATTCTCCATTTTTTTTTATCCATTTCTCTACTTTATGTATGTTATTTTGCAGAAGTTCTAATGGGATGTGTGGATTCTTGTTGGAATATAAGATCGCTGTATCATCTGCAAATGTAGCTGTTGTTTTGACAGGTGATGTTAGCAGGTCGGTAGTGTAGAGTGGGTACAGGACAGGACCCAGTACACTTTCCTGTGACTCTCGCTATTATGGGTTGGGGTTTTGTTATTTCATTGTGGTTTTTGATTCTAAAACGTCTATTTGTAAAGTATACCTTTAGTAGTCGGCAATAGTTTTGTTGGGTAAATAACTCCTTAGTTTATAGAGCAACCCCTGGTGTTATACTCTGTTAAACGCTTGTTCTATGTCTTTGAACAAGGCGGAACAATATCTGGAAGCCTCGAGGTCTTTATGGATTCTGTTTACTATTCGATGTACTTATTGAATTGCAGATTGTTTCTGTCTGAAACAAAATTGGTGAATTAGAATTATTCCCTTGTCTTTTAGAAGTGGTGTTAGTCTTGTTAGTAAAAGTTTTTCGGACATTTTGGAGAACACTGGTAGTAGGCTGATGAGCCGGTAAGGTTCCATTATTTCAGGTGGTTTACCTAGTTTTAAAATGGGTTTTATTTTAGTTACTTTCCATTGAGGTGGGAAATAACTAATTTTAATAATTGAATTGAATAATTTTGTTAGATATGTATATCCTTTTTCTGGCAGCTCTTGTAATATTTGTCCTGTAATAGGATCGTATCTGGGGCTTGTTAGGTGTGGTATTGAATCTTATTGTGGTTTTTATTTCACTTTTTTTAAATCTTTTTTCTGGTAATTCTAGTTGGCATGATTCTTCAAGTGCTTAGGTTATTGTTTTCTCTCGGTTGGGGTCAGCTGTTTCATTAGGAATGAATACTGTTCCTAGGTAATTTGCAAATGTCTCTGTTTTTTCTTTTGGTGTTTTTAACCATCCTCTTTGCTCTTTTTTGAATAATGGTATAATTGGGGTCTTTAATTTTTAAGTAGTCTTCCATAAGGAGTTACGATTAGACTACCAAAGAGAATTGAAATACTATTATAAAATAATACCTCAATCAACTATGGGAGCTTATCGTCTATGCTTCGCCTAGCTTAGTCTTTTAAGGGTGAATCCGTATTGTCTTAAACTATGAATTAAACCATGAAGATTTAGCTGCTAACAAATAAAACACTGATTTAACTAATCATATTTATTCAACATAAAAAAAAGCAAAAACAATCCTGCCTAAGGCTTTACAATCATCATCATCATCATCAATCAGCCAATCGCGTCCACTGCTAGACATAGGCCTCCTCCAGTGTCCTCTACACTGGGCCGCGTTACAAGCTTTACAATACACATATTTTAATGATACTTATGGCATCGATGGGCTACTTGCTTCTAATTATATGTTGCTTCAGATTATGTGGGAAGGTCCTGTTGCCGCTTCCAGAGAATGCGGGTAGGTCATACTGACAGCTGCAGTTCTTCTTCTTCTTCTTCCTACTTTATAAATAGGCTTAATGCCTGTTTTACTTCGATTTTTTGCCTCAATTGACGTTGTCTGACCATCTTTTCCTCGGTCGTTTCAATGACCTTCTTCCATTTGGCGATTTGTCTCTTGCTATTCGTACTATTCTATTTTCTGTCATTCTTTCGATGTGTTGATTCCATTTCACTTTTCTTCTTTTGGTCCACGCGTTTATTTCCTCTATACCACATCTCGCTCGTATTTCCTCACTTCTTACTTTGTCTCTTAGAGTTTGGTTTGTTATTTTTCGTAAGACTTTCATTTCTGTTGTTTTCTGTAGTCTTCGTGTTTTCGCCGTATCTGCTCTTGTTTCGGCTGTGTACGTCATTATTGGTCTTATTGTTGATTTATATATCCTGGTTTTCGTTTCCGTTGTGAGTTATTTGTTTCTCCAGATTGTGTTTTTGAGACATCCTGCTGCTCTGTTTGCCATGTTCACTTGTTTTTGTACTTCTTCTTTCACTTTTCCGTATCTTGACAATTTTATTCCCAAGTATTCAGTTTCTATCACTTGTTCTATTATTTTGTTATTTACGACTAGTTTACATCGTCTCGCTTCCGCTAATATCACTATCGCTTTAGTTTTCTCTGTTGAGATCTCCATGTTGTATATGAGCGCCATATCTTCGAATTCTTGCAGTTATTCCATAAATTCCATAAATTATGCCATAAAATATTGCAGGAATTATCCAATAAAATATCCAATAAACCCAATGAACTGGAATATAACAACATCATTAGCGAGACATCAAAGGGGTTAAATTATTATTTTTAAACTTAGTTCAGTTTTGTAAGATTCCTACATGCATAAAATTAAAAACGTGGCTTTCGAAGAAGTGAGGTTATGAATATTGAAAATGGTGGTAGATTACAATGAAAGTACTTACCCCAAGAGATTTCTGCAGACGATACAATGAACCTTATTCCATATTACCTTTTTTTATAAAGTTCAATTACAGCCAAAAAAAAACATATCCCACTAAGTGGTGAGCAACTACAATGAAGTATAGCACAGATGCCATAGGACGTATGCCTATGATGAAATTACCTCTTCTATCAACATACAACAGAATATTTAGTCTACTGGACAGAAATAGAGAAAGCTAATATTTATTCTACCTGACAGAAAGAGAGAGAGAGGAAAGAAAGAGAGAGGGCGAATATTTATTCTACCGTATAACCAAAGATTTTAACAAAAGTTGACATGCCTGACCTAGATTTTGCAGGCTAATAGCCCCTAGAAATTCAAAGGTGAGCCATAGATCTAGGTCAGGCATATCAACTTTGAAATGACATAACCAATAAAATTTATGGTTATACATATTTCTACAAAATTTGTACAACAAAACCTTTGTTGAGAACGATTTCTGAAGTGAAAAACGAAACGTCAAACATTAGTTAATGAAAAATGTGAATTTCATCACAATCACAACAAGTAATTGTGGCTTAATCCCATAAAAACATTTTTAATATTGTTTCTTTTTATAACTAAAACAATAGTATACCATAATTTCGGGTGACTTTGGCCCGCCAGGGTGACTTTGGCTCATTTTGGAAAAAAGATATTTTACTAACTAGTGCATATTATGTAGGTACAATATATATTATCATGTTAATTTCATTATACCGCAGTAAGATTTCTTGACTGTAAAAATTGGTTGGCAACCAATAATACTTCCAAGAGTAAGATTAATTGCATAGTTATACATTGAATATCTGTGAATTCTTACCCGCCTAGCGTCAGTATTTCAGTCTAAACGTAGGTGTTAATAAGGTCGGTTGTTATTTGCAAAGTGGTACAGAATTTAACGGTTTTCGGGTGACTTTGGCCCAGTTTGTTGAATGTTGGATTTTGGTCATTCGTTGGTTCTAAATTTAAATTAAAGTAAGTAAGTGCTGATTTTTAATTTGAATTTAGCCTTGTAACAACTGCAGAGTTTGTTAACTGTGTAGAACTAACGACTTTTTTTTAGATGCCCTAAAATTACAAACGTGTTGCTGGTAGTAGAAATTATGGAAATTACACGGCGGACACAGTAGAAAGAGCTCTAGAAGCTATCAGAAATGGAGTCCTATCTTAAAGAAAAGCTGCAATAGATTTCGGAGTGCCAGTAAGTACTTTAAAAAATAGATTAAAAAATAGGCATACAAAACAATATGGTGGTAAACAATTTTTACAAAACCTGAAGAGGACGCCTTTACGTCTCATATTTGTAGCTTATCTTTATACGGATTTCCATTGGATCAGACAGATTTACGAAATTTAGTGAAAAATTAGTTAGATCATGATGGTCGAACTATATATCCTGAGAGAATGATAGATTTTAGTAAATCGGCAATATCAATAATGTTTTGTGGAAATGCGGCTGGAAAAATGCTACCTCCATATGTCGTATATAAATCAAATAAACTGTGGTCGACTTGGGTAGAAAATGGTCCAAATGGAGCACGGTACAACAGATCGAAAAGCGGATGGTTCAACACAGCTTGTTTCGAAGACTGGTTCGATTTTCTTTTATTGCCAATATTGAAACCCATTCCTGGCATTAAAGTGTTAATTGGTGACAATTTATCGTCCCATATATCAATAAAAGTTTTACAGCTTTGTGCAACAGAAAATATTAAATTCGTGTGCCTTCCTGCCAATTCTATGCACCTAACACAGCCATTAGATGTCGCCTACTTTCGACCGATGGAAATAGCCTGGCGAAATATTTTGGTAGAAAACAAAACACTGAATGTTAACACCAACCTAATCCCAAAAAGTACCTTTCCCACCCTATTAAAAAAACTGGTTGACATAATTAGTGTAAATGGCAGAAAACATTTGGAAAGTGGATTTAGAAAGTGTGGCATTTTTCCCCTAAACGCAGAAGAAGTACTAACTAGAAATCCAAATTATAAAACTGATGCTACGCAAGTACCTAAGTGACTCTTGCAGACAAAAGGGGAGTACAGTCCACAGCTGATGGAGTTGTTAAAAGAAAAAGAAAAATAGAAATTGCTGCAGGAAAAAGTATAAGTGCTAAAGATGTTAAAAGCCAACAAGAGCCTGTAGTTGCAATAAAAGCTGCTAAGAAAAAGCCAGTAAAAGAAAATGGCACTTAAAGAAAATCAAAAACAAAAACTAGAATGACAGCAAAAAGTAAGATTGGAAAGAAAACTGAACAGGCGAATAATCAAGCCAATAATCAGATTTGCGAAACAGAGAAAGAAAATCTACAACAAAATGAGGTCCTCGGAGACGTTAATAACAAAGTTGTACTTGACAGTAGCCTAGATCAAGATATGTCTGGACAAGCGACCATTGCTGCAGCTGGCTGTAGTAAAGTGACTAAATATAAGACGGTAAAAAAACACAACGTTTAAATAAAATACAAGATTTTGGACACATTGCAGATACTACGTCTAATTCTGCATCTAATAAGAGCTACAGGAATAACGCTGATCTAGAAAAGCTTTCCATTGGAGTTGGAGACTTCGTAATTGTATTTGACTACGTCGACAGCTTTCCAGGAAAATTCGATGGATTTGTAAGAGGCAGTAATAACTGTTACGGTTGGGTGCAAGTAATGGTACTTGGTGAAAGAAGTTTGTGGCAATGGCCCGAAGTCCCCGTAAGAAAATCCTACCGCCTAGGTAATATTGATTTCACAGAGTCATTGGAACTTGGACATAACCGATATTTCTTTCCAGATTTAAAAACAAGCTTGTAAATTGTTTTATTATTCATTTTTTGTTTAAAAATGATGTTCTTTGTAAACCTAGGGTCCTATGTAGAGTTTCATTTTAGTTTTAGTTTTTTTTGTTTGAAATTTAAATAAATATTTTTTTAACTAATTATTTATTATTCATCTTGTAGGGTGACTTAAGCCCAAACACTAATAATCACACAGAATTAATGTAAAATGTAGCTTGAGACAAAGTCACCCGACACCAGCGGGTGACTTTGCACACCACATTTTTATTTTTTTTTGTAAAAAAGTAGTTAAAGACTCAAATACAAATAAATTAAGAAACATACTTTTATGTATTTAGATATTGAAATCTACGTTCACACTTCGAAAGTGAGTCAAAGTCACCCGAAATTACGGTACGCATAGTTTTATTTTACAAGCAATTAATTTGAAGTTAAAATTATATTTCTTTTATAAAAACTAAAAGTGTAATGACCTCAATATCCACTGACCCATTTTATGCTTTAAAATGCATAAGGCCGTTGTTCTAGAAGTCAGTTCATTTTTCTTTCACATAATTCAGCAAGTGGATAATATATTGTCTTTCTGCGAAAGTTTGTACATTGACAAGTTAATACAAGTAACTTGAAAGCCATCCAGGAAATTTATCTACGACGTTAAATTGGGTCTGCTTGACAAATATGAATCACTTTATTTGAACGTGAAAATTTCGAATTCATTGAATTTAAAAGATGGTTGATTTGGTTAATGTAGCTGAATAGAACATAAATCTTAAGAAAGTTCCGCGAACTGGGAAATCATAAAAGCAGGCTTCTTAGCAAACATTTTGTCTGTCACGTAAAATCGATAAATGTAAGAAGTGTGTATCGGAAAATAACGTCGGCGTTTTATAAGGTATTTATATAAAAATACTCGCACTGTGACATTCAGGAAAAACTGAGCATCGTGACACAACAAGCAATTCCACAAAATACAGTTGTCACACGCATAGTAAATAATATACACACATAGAAAAAAATACTGTTTTTTTAAACTTTTGCAGTGTATATTTTGCCAAATATTGTTCACTGAAGTGTTTTACAATTTTTAAAATCAAAAAATTGTAGATGTAACATTTATAATAAATTAACTACGAAATTAATAAAACCAGTTATTTGTGCAATAATAATATTCTTCTTCTTAACGTGCCCTATCAAGTCCCCTTGACGTTGGCGATTAACATGGCGAAACTGTCTCTGTCTTGAGCTAATCTAAAGAGTTGCTCAGCTTTCCTCATTCCTGTCCACTCCCTGATATTCTTCAACCAAGAGGCCTGCTTTCTACCAATTCCTCTGCGTCCTTCGATTTTACCCATCATAATAAGTTGAAGAATATTATATCGGTCTCCCCTTTCTACGTGTCCAAAATGGGCCATCTTTCTACATTTGATGTTATCAAGCAGCTCGCTAGCAGCATTTGCTCTCTCAAGGACTGCCACATTTGTCAGCATAGCCGCCCATGGAATTTTTAGCATACGTCTGTGCAGCCACATTTCAAAGGCCTCCAGACGATTAATGGTGGATATTTTTATTGTCCATGCTTCGAAACCGTATAAGAGGACTGACCAAATGTAGCATTTAACCATGCGCTTTCGAAGTTGAAGTTGCAAGTTATCATTACAGAACAATGACTTCATTTTTAAAAATGTCGTGCGGGCTATCTCGATTCTACGTTTAATCTCTTGATCTGGATCTAGTTGTTCAGTAATATGGCAACCAAGATAATTAAAACTGGACATTCTTTGAATTATATTACCATCAACATATAATCGTGCATCTTGATGTGCTAAACGGCTAAACACCATGTGTTTTGTTTTTGAACAGTTTATGTTTAGGCCAAACTATCTTCCCACTGTATCAATTGCATTTAAAAGGCATTGTAAACCGTTCATGTCTTCACTTAAAATAACTGTATCGTCTGCATATCTGATTGTATTTATCAGAATTCCATTAACTTTCACGCCCCATTCCAAATTATGCAGCGCTTCTTTAAATATTCTATCTGAATATAAATTAAATAACAGTGGGGATATTATACAACCCTGTCTGGGTTGTAATAATAATATTACATACTATATAAACAACGCAATATAATAACACTTTAATACTTAGTATTTAGTTCTCCAGTTCTAATGATGCTATTCTTAGCCTAGATCATCCTAAGCATGCTTTTTAAATATCTTTGATGAATAATTGCAGGATTTAATGCCTCATTTTTAGCAAGTTTCACAGTTGAGTTATGAACTAGATTTCATGTTCTCGTATATTTTTTTTCAGCTTGTCAGACATTCGTTTTATAATGTTTGTGTCAGGACTATATGCTGGCCTTTCACGCAATGTAGTTTCAACATATTGACGCTACTGCATCAGTCATTACTGCAAGGGCTCCGGCATTACCATGTATTAGAAATCAATTATCGTAGGCAATAAAATCAATATAATATGATAAAACGATTGCTTCACATTTTCTTCACATTTTGTCTTGACTTCCTTTCTAAACCATGGGGTCTTCTTTGTTAATATATTAGTATTCGTTACTTTCCTTTCTCCAAGTTATTCTGTTGTGGCGTTAATTGCCAGACATTTATCGGAACTAGTTTCAAGCACTTCGCCAAAACAACCATTTCTCTTATTATCAGTATTTTCCCGAGAGTATGCTTAAGAATGATAACTACGTGTACTAGCTAGACTAAGACCATACTGTGCTCATAGATCGATCAGTTAAACATATTAAACCGGAGGTTATACATACAAGTCAATAAACTAACTAGAAAATAACACCTTAACTAATAAAAGTAACCTACCGTAAATATTACAAAAAGATCGCCATGTACAGAGACCTTGCGAGGAAAACAAGGGGGCAATGGAGAATGGAAAGTACCCAGAGTACCCAGAGTCTCCACTACTGGTTTTATTTCGAAAAATCTTCCAGAGCATTTTTTTAAATAATATCAGGTCACCTAGGCTTGATAACATTGCACGAGTCCCCCATAGCTCAACTCTTTTTTTACCGTAGGTATCTGAAATATACGAAATTATTTCTTTGAGAAATTAGAACCAATTGGCTAATATATGCTGAGACAACTAATGTACCCGAGGGAGTTTGGCAGGCGATAACATAAAACGCTTAAACTCAGAAAACAAGAAATGCGCCGAAACCACCTGTCTAAGAAAGAAAATATGCGTATATAAATGGGTAAACAGTTTTAGAATAGTCAGTTAGAACGAACAATCTGGGACTTCTCCAAACTAACTTTTTTAAATCTCCATTATTTTATATATGTCTCTAGAAGTATTCCTCAGCGTACCAACTCAACCAGGACTCGACAATTTCTTAAAATTATCACTCCAAAGGATCCGATTATTAATCCAAAGGATTGGTATCTACGGTATCAATCCCTTTAATACTACAGGTATCTAATATAAGTAAATTTTTCTGCTACAGTGGGAGGCATTAGGCTAATATCGCACTAAGATTACATATTGGGTCGCTGAATGGGGATCACTTGGACGCGTCCGGAGTGGGTTCTAGACGTAACTGAATGTGGGATGTCCCTGGCAGACGCTGAGGAGACAGGTCCTTATCATAAAGTCAGCTACAGTCAAACAGAGACAAGAGCAAGCTAGGCAAAGAATATTAAGAGCTTCACTTGCGGAAGTTGCTGCATTGGAACATAATGCAGTGCTCACCGAAATGGGACGACAGATGCAGCTAATGAAATGGGCTGTGACCATGAATTAGAATTATATTATAAAATCACAAAAAGCAGTTTGGCTTTTAAAAAGTTATGTAGCTGAATTTTACCAAGGACACCCATAGGTTTAAATATCACCGAGAATATCTTATCAATATCGGGTAATTATAAGAATTAATCTTATCCCAGAGACTAGACATTATACCATATGAAGTAAAATTTAACGGAAGCTTCATAACGAATAGGTTTTTGTTAATCCAGTCCCTCATGAAGACCTTCTCATTCTTCTTCTCGTGCCACTCCTAGCGGAGATTGGAAATCATCATGGCCACTGCGACTTTGTTAGCAGCGCGCCTAAACAGTTCAATCGAACTACACCCGAACCATTCACGTAGATTACGAAGCCACGATATTTTTCTTCTTCTCACACCTCTTTTGCCCTTAATTTTGCCCTGCATGATATTTCTTAAAAGTTCGTACTTTTCACCTCTCACAATGTGTCCCAAGTATTCCATCTTTCTAGTTTTTATCTCATTTAGAATTTCGCATCTTTTGTCTAAAGTTTGGAGTACTTGCGTGTTAGTGACGCGGTCCATCCATGATATTCTGAGAATGCGCCTATAGCACCACATCTCGAAAGCTTCGATGTTTTTTGTGGTCAACTGTTTTAGTGTCCAAACCTCTACTCCATACAAGAGGGTAGAAAAGACATAACACCGCAGCATTCGTATTCGTAACTTTATATTGATATCACGATTGCAAAAGAGTTTGCGCATTCTATTAAAGACTGATCTAGCGATTTCTATTCTACATCTAATCTCTTTTGTTTGATCAGTATCGTCTGTGATCCAAGCACCTAGATATTTATAACAGGACACACGCTCAATCGTTGTATTGTCTATTACAAGATTAGCTCTGATGTTCTTTGATTTCGTGATTACCATAAATTTAGTTTTTTTCAAATTAATTTTCAAGCCGTAACTGTTACAGTATATATTGAGACTTTGAACGAGATGTTGTAGTTCTACTAGCGTTCCCGTTAGGAGAACCGTATCGTCAGCATACCTTATATTGTTGATCGTCTCACCATTTATTATCAGACCAAGATCTTCTTCCTCGAGTGATTGTTCACAAATAGCTTCACTATACAGATTAAATAAAAGTGGCGACAAGATGCATCCCTGCCTGACTCCTCGACAGATTTGAATTTCTTCTGTTAGCCTACCCTCAACCTTCACATTTGCTGTTTGATTCCAATATAGGTTGCATATAATTCGAATATCTCGGCTGTCTATATTTTTCTTTATTAGAATTTGTCTTAGTGGTTCATGTTGTACTTTGTCAAAGGCCTTTTCGAAATCAATAAAGCAGGTGTAAATTTCTTGGTTCATGTCTAAGCATCTCTGTGAGAGAACGTTCATTGCAAACAGAGCCTCCCTTGTACCCAGCCCTTTTCTGAATGCCATCTGAATATTACTGATGTCTACGTCTAATTTCCTATAGATCCTATTATGGATTATTTTCAGGTAACAGTTTTAGAGCATGACGAGAGCTATCGTACGATATTCGCTGCATTCCCTTGTATTTGCCTTTTTTGGCAGTAGTATAAAGGTCGAACGGAGCCATTCCCTAGGTATTATTCCAGTTCTATATATTGTGTTAAATAGATCTAGGAGTATTTTAATAGATTCATCGTCCATAAGTTTGAGCAGTTCTACGGGAATTTCATCAGGACCGGGGGCCTTACCACTTTTCGCTTGTTTGATTGCATAATCTATTTCTTCTCTGATTATATCAGGCCCTGTATCATCTGTATATTCGTTTGAGATTTCTTGTCTATCTTTGTCATCAAAAAGTTGTGATATGTATTCTGTCCATCGATTCATTTTTTGTTGTAAATCTGTTATGAGTAAACCATCTGTATCTTTGATCTGTCCTGTCTGTGTTGTTCTTCTCCTTCCTGTCATTTCTTTAATCTTTTTGTGTACCTGTACCATGAAGACCTAAGCAGATCTATATGCTTAGCAAACAAGAAATTTAATCTGATAATGCAAAATATCCATTCTGTGCATATGGTTGTAAAAGAAAGAACGAAAATGAGTTATTACGTACTGCGAGAAAACTTGAATAACTCATATCATAATATTGAAATAATATAAACAAAATTAGGACAAGCATTAAATATAAGTTAAAACTACTCTTACAGATAGGTATCTGCTCACGAGAGGAATGATAGCTATAAAGCAAAAATAGTTATAGCAGAAATTTAAAGAAATCCTGAAAATGTTAGCATTTTTTCTATATTTCTTCTTGTAGTGCCTATCCGTTTTGGATGTTGGCGACGATCATAACAATCTATATTTTGATACCTTTTTTTGTAGAACTAGTTACAGTAACCCATATTTTCGCTGTTAGTGATGATATGACCGAGGTATTCGATTTTGGCTATTTTTCACTGTTACTCATGATATGACCGAGGTATTCCTTAAAATGCTGATCTTGCTTTCTTTAACTTACATTAAATTTCTAGGGAATACTTGTTATAATATGTGTATGTTCTTTTTATTGGTTTAGCATTCACACTGATTCTTTTAATTGCTGTTCCTTCTTAGAGATCACTATACATTTTGTTTTCTTAATGTTTAGTGAAAGTTCTTACCTCTGACTTACTTCTGTGATTCTATTCATTAATTCCTGAAGAACTTCATAACTGTCATCGAATACCACGTGTCGTCCGCGTATCTGATGTTATTGTTATTCCGTTAATTCGAATTCCGACTTCAACATCCTCAACTGTTTTTTAAAAGATTTCCTTAGAGTATATGTTAACCAGCAGGGTTGATAGTATACATCCCTGTCGAACACCACGTTTAATTTTAATATCATCCAATTCTCTGTACGGATAGACGATGTTTGATTCCAGTAAAGATTGCTGATAGTTTGGTGTTTATTCCGATATTTATTTGTTAATATTTCCATATTTGCTATAATAGAAATGTATAACTCTGTATTCCAAGCGAGACTTTATTCAATATTGCATTCTACAAGAATAAGCAAGAGAAGGACTTTTAGACTTTAAAGAATTAACATATTAACATTAAGTCAAACAACTATAAGACCTTTAGGAGCCCTAGTGTAATATTTAGGCTAGGGTGGGAATTCCAATGAAAACTCGATAGACTCGAAGCTTAAAAGTGTTCATCGAATGAGTGTTCATCCAGTGAGTCATCGAATAATACGTGGCAAAGAAATAGCGGAAATAATCTTGCGGTAAAAAAAAAGGTCGATAAAATCGTTAGAAACCAAATTGACTATATTTTAATAAAACACAGATACCGAAACCCAATACAATCGGTGAAAGCGTACCTAGGTGCAGACGTGGCGTCAAACCACAATCCTCTTGTAGCAAAATTCCAACTTCACTTAAAAAAGATACAAAAAAGCCACAAAAGTGATAAACTGAACATACAAAAACTAGAATCAGAAGACGTCAAAGAAAAACTGAAACAAGAAATTAATGCAAACCTAGAATCCATACCGGAATCAATTGATGGTGATGTAGAACAACAGTGGCAATTCTTTAAAAATGCAATTATTGAACCAAGTCGAACCGAGTCAGAGAACTCACAACAACCAGATGCAAGAAAGGAGATTGGATGACAGAAGAAATCTTGGATATGATGGAGTACAGAAGAAGGCAAAAGAATATCAACATAACTCAGTATCAATAGCTGCATACTCAAATAAGAAGGAAAATAAGAGAAGCTAAAGAGACTTATTTCGCTGGAAAATGCCGAGAAATAGAAAACTTACAAAACAAATATGATAACTTCAATCTCCATAAGAAAGTTAAAGAATTAGCTGGGGTAGCAAAGCAAAAAACCTCAAACATACTATTGGACAAACAAGGAAACATTTTAGTAGAGACAGAACAAAAATTAGGAAGATGGAAAAAATAGATAGAGGAATTATTCCATGACCAGAGACAGCAAAATATATATGAAGATAATCAGACTAAAGACCAGGGACCTGAAATAACCAAGTCAGAAGTTATGCATGAAGTAAAGTCCACGAAAAATAATAAAGCTGCTGGTCCAGATGAAATACCAAATAAATTGCTAAAACTGGTCAATTAAAAAAACATAGATCTTTTAGTCCAACTACTGAACACAATCTATTCCACAGGAATGATTCCACGTGAAATGCTGACATCAATATTTATTTGTCTACCAAAGAAAGTAAATTCCAAATAATGTAGTAATTATCGAACGATCAGTCTAATGTCACACACCTTAAAAACTCTGCTAAAAATCATCCATAATAGAATACACGCTAAGCTGGAGATGGATATTAGTGATTCCCAATTTGGATTTCGGAATGGAGTGGGCACAAGAGAGGCACTATTTTCTTTTAACGTGCTGACCCAAAGATGTTTGGATGTTAATCGAGATCTTTATGTATGCTTTATAGACTACAACAAGGCATTCGATAAGATAAAACATGACCGACTTATAGAAGTACTCAAAACCAAGAATCTGGATATGAGGGATGTAACATTGATATCAAATTTATACTACAGCCAACGATCAAATGTGAAAATTGGAAGAGAAGTGTCAGAAGAAGTGGAGATAAGGAGAGGGGTCAGGCAAGGCTTATTCTGAAGAAATCATACAAGAAGCTTTGATAAACGAGACAGTCGGCATAAAAGTGAACGAAAGTTTAATTAACAACATTAGGTATGCCGACGATACAGTCATAATAGCCGACAACTTGGAAGACTTAGAAAGAATAATAAACAAAATATTAAGATATAGTGGAGAATACTCTCTTAACATCAAAAAAACCAAATTTATAAAAATTAGCAAGAACAACAATACAAACGAAATATTAACGGTAGGCGGCCAACAGATTGAGAGAGTAAAAAGATATACTTACTTGGGAACGATAATCACAGAAAATAACGATTATACTGCAGAAATAAGATTCAGAATTGAAAAAGCACGTGCCAAATTCGTGAAAATGAAAAAGATTTTATGCAGCAAATATCTGACATTGGCCCTCAGAATAAGGTCAATTAAATGCTATGTACACAATGTACTCTACTATGTAGCTGAATCATGGACATTTAACCGGAATACAATAAATCGACTTAACGCGTTTGAAATGTGGACATTTAGAAGATTGTTAAGGATTCCATCGGTAGATAGAGTAACGAATACAGAAGTGTTAAGGAGATAGGCAGAGAGAGGGAAATGGAAAATATAATAAAAGAAAGGTAATTGCAGTATCTCGGACATGTGATGAGAGTCGAAAGATACAACATCTTGACACTATTAATTCAAGGAAAAGTAGAGGGTAGGAGAAGTGTAGGAAGAAGACGCGTTTCCTGTTGAAGAACCTGAGAGACTGGTTTGGTTGCAGCTCAAGGCAATTGTTCAGAGCAGCTGCCTCGAAGGTCAGAATAGCCACGATGATTGCCAACCTTCGTCGCGGAGATGGCACGTAAACAAGAAGAAAGAAATAGCTAATGGTCATTCTAAACAAAGATCAGCTACTTCGGTTTAGATCCAGCATTAGAAGTGTCAAAATATCATATCCGCAACCGTTTCAGAGCCTAGATCCCAACGCAACGTAACAATTATTGGAAAAGTATACCCCGTGAAGCATAAGGCAAAGTGTATATTAGCTGGACATGCGCTAATAGTACTGAAATATTGTGAAAAACTGGCACCAATTAGCTCAAAGTCATAACAGAATTTCCCTACTAGACATGCGTCAGATAAAACACACCTGCACAAAATAAGACTTCTTATTGAATGCAAGCCCTGTTTCGTAGAAACTAACATAATTAACCATATCTTGATTGACTGCGAGATACTGGGTGGTAGACGGCAAGTTCTTTTTGAAGACTAGTGACTTCATAAATATATTATGGTACTTACCAACTTACCATCTCGACAAGCTGGTATGGTGTTTCTTAGTTTTTAAATGGTTATTATTAATAATTAAAGAATATACAATAAGCCGATTGCTTATTACCAACTTACCATCTCGACAAGCTGGTATGGTGTTTCTTAGTTTTTAAATGGTTATTATTAATAATTAAAGAATATACAATAAGCCGATTGGCTATAATTCCTACTGACGGGTAAATTTATAACAGACCACTCCCGGGAAGAAAAAATAGCCACGCAAAATTCATTGTGCACAATAATTGTTTTTATTAATAATTTGTATGTGAAACCCAATCTGCATTTAATTTGTCAAAGTGATGAGCTTTTGTTTATCATAGACTCCATTACCTTTAATTTTAGGTAAAAATTTTATTTTCGTTTGACAGATTACACACCATTTTTTCCAAGCTTAATGTACGCGTTAAAGCAACTGAATAAAATATGATTCATACCTACATAAAACTCACGCTCGAATATTTCTTCGCTTTCATGTGTTTCCAAAGCAGTGTGTGATAATGGAGATTAAAAAGAGAAAAAATGAAAAAAACGGGACATAATATAATGGATATGTGTTACGGTTAGATTAACTGAGCTGGCTATACAGGGTGGTAACGAAAAGTGAATTGCATATATTAGAATTTTAACCAGACAAAATCGGATATTTTATTTATTCATAGTATAATTCATAGAGATTTAATTAAATTGATTGATTTAGATGTTTTTATTCACAATTATATAGACTAGTAAGAATCTATAGACGCAATTGTAATTTATTTTAATCCCTAAATATCACTTTATTTTAAACTTTGTTGTATATGCAATTAGTATAGCTTTTAACTGACCATAATCTATGTCATAAAATTACTAACTTAAAGTAAAACCACAAATGGTAAAAAATCTTTAATATTTAAAACATTGGTTGCGTTTTAACATCTCTGTCATCTTTAGCTTTTAATTTAAGAGAAGATTGATAAATCTGAAGTGCACAAGAATACACAACTTTAAGAAAGAACTTGGTGGACAGAAAATTACTAAATGTAAAAAATTTTGCTACATACGAAGTAAAGGAAATTGGCTAGGTTGTCAGCGCCATAGAAGATAATTATTAAAAGGGACTCCTCTGTTCTCCTCTGGGTACCATTTTGAAGAGAGAGGATTGGACCTGAAATTGGTGACATGTGTCAGTATTGTGGTTATACAGAAGGATCCTGAAGATACCATAAACAGACAAAGTCACCAATGAAGAAGTACTGCGGTGGATGAACACAATCGCGGATTTTGTCAACATCGTAAAGGGCCGTAAGCTGCAGTACTTGGGACATATAATGAGAAATCAAGGCAAATACGAGCTACTCCAATGCATTTTGCAAGGTAAACTTGATAGAAAAAGAGCCCCAGGACTAAAAAGAATATCCTGGCTTGCTAACCTGAGAGCATGAGAGACCTCAAAACAGCTATTCCGTATAGCAACCAACAAAGTTATCATAGTCAGAATGATCGCCAACGTTTGGAACGGATAGGTACCCTAAGAAGAAGAAGTCGGTATTTTCATACCTACAGTCTATCGACATCGAAACTATTCTGCGATGCTTCGGTAATTAGTCTTTATTTTTAATTAAGGGGTATGGAAATTTATGTAAAATCAAATGGATGTTTGACGATATGTGAGAAAACTAAAAATGCTGTTTTTCGAAACAAAGTTTAGTTGTAAACTTAGATAGGCAAATAACTTTAACCGTGAATTTAACAAGAGCCTAGTTAAAGGAAGAACAATAGCAATTATTGTAAGTGTTCCTTACGAAGGTTAAACGGGGTGAGTAAAGTGTATTACAAGATAAATATGTTATTGGAATTAACCTTCTGTCAAACTATTGCGTACTCCTGCACATTACACGACATAACTACTTATAATGAGTCCAGAAACAACACAGATCGACCAATATAATGAAAATGATACATTTAGTTGCAATATATAATAGTAAGAAATTAATAATTTAATTAGTAAAAAAAAATAATTCAATGCGATAGTTAAACTGAATTTACTTTAATAATAGATTTTCGACGCCATTTGTGATGTAATTAGGTGAGTTTTACACTTGAATTAATTAACTAATTATGTAATATAACAAGTGAATTATTAACTAAAAGTTTATGTTGATGTAAATGTAAGATTCTGGTGGTTAGAAGCTGTTCATTTAAAACTATTTCAGGATCATTTGATTTAGCTTTATTAATTTCGTAAGATTCCAGAATATTCCAGATTCCAGAACTCTTCTAGAAAAGTTTAACATTTGAGATATCCTGAAATGCAGGTCTCTACTCTTATGTCACTTTGGCCAATGTGAACTACTTTACAAAAATTATAACAAAGTATAATCAGACTTATGTAGCACTGAAGCTACATTTTTTGTATTAATTAATGATCTGATATTCGTATTGGACTTATGTTGTATTTTGACATCTTTTGAATAGAATACGAGTGTGGACCTAGAAAATGTATGAAGCCAAAAAAGGATTTAGGTAGTTCTTGAAAAATTACAGATAAGTGAGTTTATTATTGTTAGTCCGGTAACAATACCTGTCGAGCAATATAATGGAAAGGATATTTAGTTACAATATATAATAGTTATAAAATAAAAGTAAAACTCACCTAATTACATCACAAATGGCGTCGAGAATCAAGTAAAGTAAGTTCAGTTAAACTATCGCATTGAATTAAAAGTTTATGTTGATGTAAATGTAAATCACTGATGGCAAAAGCTGTTCATTTAAAACTGTTTGAAGATCATTACTCCAGTCGTCAGAGACGAAAATGCTACTCAACCTCTAAAAATAATACGAACAAGCTGAATTTTGACAAGAATATTAATTTTGGGACCTCAAAAAAGATGCAAAAATGTTTACTACTTTTACCTTCTGGTTTCCCCCTAAAACCCCCCTAGTAGGGGGGGAAACGCAAAAAAATCGATTTGCCAAGAATCTGTACACCGTAGAAAAAAATGTTTCTAATAAAAAATGTAGGTGAGATAATTTTAAACAATAATGTTAATAAGCATTTTTTGTGTACAATGATCCATTGTCTTAGAAACAACGCTTAAAGCGACCGTCGATTTTGCATTTCAGTTACGAGCGCGAAATCAATGTTCAATAAAACCAATCAGCTCGACGGTAAAAATTCGATATCTTTTCATTCAAGTTACCTATCGACAAAAAGCAAGATGCGTTTTGAAGATGAGAGCTTAGCTTTCATACGCAGTATTTGTCTTTTGCTATTTATGTTAAATAAATAAACGTGGTGCGATTTTTGCCATTTTTTATGATTCTCACGATAATAATACAATCTATCAATTTTATTAACTGGCCACTATAAAGTTTCTATTACCAGTGCCAAACCTTTAAAACTTATGGTATGAAATTTTAGTTTTGAATTTTGACATTAAATATGAGGCATTTTGAAATATGCTTAAAAAACCCTGGATTTAAACTTTCACTCAACAAACGATCTATAACATTTAAAACTGTTAAATGTGAAACATTAAATTTTGCGTTTTTATTCATATTTTAAATGTCTCATATTTGGTACCACAACTCAAAATTGACATTTCATGTCTTAGGATTTAAAGATTGATCTCTAAGAATGTAAATTTTACTACAACTGGTCAATGGAAGTGATAAATTTTATTCATATCACGAGAATCGTAAAAAATAGTTTTTTTTTTAATTCACCGGAGGTTTGTTTAAAAACAATAAGAAATTTAAAACAAACCTTTGAGAGACCTTTTTTTTACCTTTCTCTATATAACATATGACGGGATCCAGTAAAATCCGTTCTTTGAATATGGGAAATACATTTTTTCGTGTTATTTTATAAAATTTTCAAAGACGTGTTCAAAAATTTTCAAAAAATTTTTCAATAATAAATAAAGGAAAAAAGTTGGGAAAATCCTGTAAAACCCCCCCGAATAACGGTTGAAAACCTCCTTTTCATGGCTATATTTGCTTTGTTGAGTCCTGAAAATATTATTTTTTATATATTTTTTGAATATGAATTGGAGACGTATAAAATCAAGGTATATCGATCTTAAATAATATGACTAGCCCAGCAAAAACCCTCAAAAAGTTTAAAAACAATTGGTTTTTGGGAGGTTAATGTAGTTTTAACAACTTTTGAGTCTCCTAAAGGTTTTAGTGACTTTAAACTATACATAACCTAGAATTTAAAAAAAAACTTAATTTGATCTATTTTAAAGTTGGTACAATGGGGAATCAAAAGCCCTAACTAACCAGTTTTTCAGATTTTGAAAGTGGTATACCTTACGGAAAACTTGCAATCTCAAATAATATAACTAACCCCGAAAAAAACACAAAAAAATTTAAAAACATCGTTTTTGGAGGTTTACAGTATTTTTAACAAAATTTTAAATAATTGTAAGATTTTAGTTACTTTAAATTATATATAACCTGAAATATAAAAAAACTTGATTTGATCTATTTTAAAGTCTACGATGGGAAAAATCTTCAAAACCTCTAACAAACCACTTTTCCGGCGTTTTGGAGATGGCACACCTTATGAAAAAATTTGGAAAAAAATCACAAATTTATATTGCATTCTGCAGCCATATCAAAAAAGTTTTTTTCGGTTTTTCTAAATCAAAAACTTTTAAACAAAAAAAATCATTTTTAGGTTATATTAAGACCTTGTTACCTAAAAGTATAATATAACCTATAAAAACCTTGACTTTATCTATTTTAAAGTCTATAAAATAGAGAAAATTCCCAAAAAATGCCCTAAAAACTAGTCCTTTGGGCTTTTAAATGTGGTGCACCTGAAATATCTGAAAAAAATATAGTTTTTAATTAAATACACACAATAGAAAAAAAATTAGACCTGCAGTCTATGCTTGTAATTTTTTTGAAATTGATTGCAGCACACTGAAAAAAAAATTCGTTTTGGGGGAGGAGAAGGGTTAAATTTCGACTTATTTTTCATTCACATAAAACTAAAAAACAAAAAAAATTGTTTGAGGTAGTGTCGATCTCAAAAATATGGTTAACCCCGCAAAAACTAGTAAAACCCTTAAAATCACAGACAAAATATGGTTTTTTGGGTGTTTAAAGGTGTTTCACTTAATTTTTAAATATTATAAAGTACTCAGTTACTTTACATTTTATATTTATAACCTATAAAAAAACTCTGATTTGCTCTATTTTGGGGCCTATAAACTGGAGAAAATCTCCAAGAAACCACTAAAATTGTTGTGAAGTACACAAAATAGAAGACAAAAAAATAGCTGCAGCCATCTTCAAACAAAAGTTATACGCTTTTTTTGAAAAAAGAATTGAATATTTCGGTTATGTACACTCAATCTATGGATCTATAAAAAATATACAACTTTTGTAAAATCCTCAAATATGCGTGTGCATTTTTAAAATTTTTTAAATTGATTGCAAGTCAATGAAAATTTTTTTTTAATTGCGTTTTTGGAATAAAGGGCCGGGGTAGGGGGGTGGCGGCTCAAAATTACGGTGAATCCTATTTTTTAATTACATAGAACGTAAAAAATAATTCTGGAACTTAAGGCATTTTGCTTATCTTAACGGAGGGGGGGGGGTACAATTTATTTTTGCATTATAGAACTTAAGGTTCCTTTTTTTAAACTTTATAGTAATTATATTTTATATTTTTCTGGGTAAATCATCTATCATCATATTTTTAATAGAGAATAAATTTTTTATAACCCAAAGATATTTTACCTTTTCTTTAAGAGGAACAGCATTTAGAATTACATATATGTGATTTATATGTCAACACTTTCCATTGGTTTTCTCATACTTCAAATATTCACGAGAGGAATTTAGATCCCTGTATTCTTAAAATAAAGGCGTCTTGTTGTACTGACAAGGGCACCAGAGGTAGGGTATTATCCAATGACAGGTTTATGCTTTATGCATGGACAGATTCCAAGAATTTTACCTGAATTCCATTTCCGGAAAATTTGAGTTGAAAGAACTCGTTGAAAATCTCTGGTTTTATTTTGCGCAACGTTTTATAGAACGATTTTCTGCATGTATTATTTACACGAATAACATATCGTATATATTTGATACGTACTTAAGTAGCGGAAATCAGGGCAGAGTGAATATACGGATTTCAATTATATATCCGATAAGAGCATCAGTGAGGAAACTTTTAAATTAATTTGTAATGAGATTTTTTATTATTTATGCACTCTACACTCACGTAGTTTCTAATCATGTACTTTTGTTCTCCTATAAATCATTAACTGTTGTTAAAAATAACCGTCCTATTATCCCAACATTGCTAGTCTGTCCCACCTTGAATTTACAGTACAGGTTCTTATGACCAACAGTGATGCCAAATTTTATCAGAAACAGGTTTGAAGCAAATATACTTTTTTCTATAGGATAACTATAAATAACTTAGGAATTAATATTATTTACATTTTGTGGCTGTCAGGGGTTCTAAAACATTTTTTTTCGAAAAATACCTTTATGTGAATAAAATAAAAATAATTTTGTATAAAAAATTTGTATGATAATGTGTTTAAGCGCATAAATGTGTTAAACCTTAATAAATACGTAGGTACCTACATAAATAAATAAAATGTATGTAAATTGTGTATTTTACATTTTTTCTGTACTCCCGTCTTCCTCACTTTCACTGCCACTGTCGTTATTAAGGTTTATTATAACTGGGTCGATATTGTCCAGTAAATTATCGATAGTCCACATCTGTTTTTCTATGCTTATTACTTGTTGTACGTAATTATTCCATTTTTGTGGAGTAACTTGATAGTACGCTTTATGCATTAGATGTTCTACTTGTTTCTTCTTAAAGTTTGTATTATGTCTTGCCACGAATCTTTTTATTTCACTTCATACCAGCTCTATTGGATTTAGTTCACAGTGATATGGAGGTAATCTTATCAACTTAACATTCTTACTTTTTGCAATTTCATCTACGATACGCTCATCAAACTGCGATTTAAAATGAGCTACAACGTCCAACAGTTCAAATTTTAGGTAATCTTCTTCGAAATAAATATCCTTTGGACGCAACCACTCCTTTATTTCCTCCTTATTGTCAGAATTGTTCGGAATTAGACGCTATCACAACACCCATTACCATTGACTATGACCGGCTATCCGAAGCTCAGACTACAGATGAGGGTCTTCAACAGATCCTGAACGATCCTGCCAGTTCCTTACAACTTTAACGCATAGTTCTACCAGATAGCCAGCGGCCTATTTATTGTTCAGTCCAAGATGGTCGTATACGAGTTTATGTGCCAGCTGTGTTCCAAAGAGATGTTTTCCTGAAGTTCCACACGCAGTCCCACCCAGGGCATGCTGCTACATTACGAATGATTGCTGAACGTTTTGTGTGGCATAACATAAATCGCCAAGTCAAGCAGTGGTCACGAGAGTGCATCCAATGTCAACGTGCCAAAATTGGACGTCACACTGTTACACCTGGGACACCTCTAGGAATGCCAGACGATCGATTCGCACACATACATATCGACATCGTTTGCCCACTTCCAGCAAATCCGAACTTTCGATACCTGCTCACAATCATCGACCGTTTCACAAGATGGCCAGAGGCCATACCTATCTCAGAGATTACAACCGAAGTTGTCGCGCAGAAGCTCCTTGAGGGATGGATATCCCGGTTTGGCGTACCAGCAACCATAACAACGGACCGAGATAGGCAATTTGAGAACCAGTTGTTTCGCCAGCTCAATGAATTGCTAGGTGTACAACATATTAAAACCACTGCCTACCACCCACAGTCAAACGGATGTATTGAACGTTTCCACCGAACGCTCAAGGATGGTCTAATCGCCGCGGACACAGTATCGTGGGTTGAAGAGTCATGCTATACCTTCGAAACACTTTCAAACAAGACATTGCATGTACAGCCTCCAAGTTAGTGTATGGTAGCCCAGTGAGTCTCCCTGGACAGCTGCTTGTCCCTAGTGCTGTTACACCCGACGAGCATAGTTTTGTCCAACGACTACGTGAGACCATGGGAGCATTGCGTCCTGTACCGACGAGCAACCACTCATCACGCACTGCCTTTGTCCATCCGGATCTACAGACTACGAGTCATGTGTTTATGCGGACCGATAAAGTGAAGCCTCCTCTTACACCTCCCTATACCGGCCCGTTTAGAGTGTTAGAACGAAGTGAAAAGTTTTTAACTGTGGATATCCAAAATATTCCTCAACGAATTTCCATGGACCGACTCAAACCAGAAATATATTCCAGCGGCCCAACGGGTGCAGGAAGAACATGCATATGCCAACCGTCTGATGAGCAACACAAGTCAACATAGCCGTTCGAAATCAGCAGGTTCCTCACTGGAGGGGAGCCCTGTGGTAGATTGACAGTTAACCTCTAGCCACACATGGGTTGACTGTGCTACCGAAGTGAGGGAACGTCGACGGAGAAGAGAAGAGGAGATCAGAGCAGCTGATGGCTGTCAGAACACGATCACACGACGAGGTGACAACGAAAAGAACTCTTACAGTTTTCTTACTTGTTTTTAGTATGTAGTTTATGATTAATAAATCAATAAAACAATTTAAAGTGTGCCCAGACTACCTTGCTTCCCGCAAACAGGCAAACAAACCTTTCCTGAGCCTTGGAGGACATCGAGGTTAATACTGCTTTCCAAAGCTAGGGACAAGTATCGCCCCGTCTGTCTTCTTCCATGCATCAGTAAGCTGTATGAAAGGATGCTGCGAGTACGCATAGACGACATGATTGAGAGGTCAGGTGGTTTATCTCGAAGACAATTTGGTTTTTGTAAAGGGAAAAGCACGATTGATGCAATCATGAGTGTACTCAAAGCATTGCGCAACAGAGGGGATAAACATCGCTGGGCGACCCTGCTGTTGTTTGATGTTAAGAATGCATTCAATACGTTGCAGTGGAACGAGGTAATAAAGGCAATGTAGGAGAGAGAATGTCCTGGTTACCTGATAAATGTGGTGGCGGAGTATCTGTCCGAGAGAAGGATTATGGTGGAAAAGGCACGATCGTGGACGTGACGGCCGGGGTACCCCAGTGATCTGTCTTGGGCCCGATGCTATGGAATCTGGCATATGACGGGGTTATGCACTGTGAATACGGAGAGGGTACAACCCCCTTCGCATTCGCGGATGACCTCGCTGTACTGGTAGTGGCCCGGGATGGGCCAGATCTCAAATACCGGGTTCGAAACGCAGGCGTCGTCGTAAAGAAATAGATGACGCAGTACGGACTGAAACTTGCGACAGAGAAAACCGAAGCCATCATTCTGAAGGGGACAAGGAACAGGCAAAATAGTTGTACAGTCGATCGTCCTCTACGCGGCACCAGTCTGGAGCGAGGTGGTAGAGATAACGGCCTATAGGAGTCTTATGACACGAGTGGACAGAACAACTCTGTTGCGAGTGGCATGCGCCTACAGGACTGTGTCTGCGGCAGCCTTATGGACCATCACTGGATGTGTTCCGTTGCATGTTTTGACGGTGGAAAGAAAAGAGCTTTATGAGAGAAGAAGCCTAAACCTTACTGTGGCCGAGAGAAGACAGGAAAGGGAAAGGTCAGTTGAAAGATGGCAAGAAGAATGGAGCAGCACGGAAGATGTGGCACAGTGGACAAAAATGCTGATCCCGAACATAAGAAATTGGGTGGACTGTGGCCACAGGCGACTGGATTATTTCCTGACGCAGGTACTCACAGGACACGGGTGTTTTAGGGCCTACCTCTATAGGATCGGAAAGGCTGATACATATGAATGCCTATACTGTGGATACTCGGACACTGTAACACATAGGATGTTAGATTGCAGCAGATGGAGAGTGGAAAGGAACAGAATGTAGAGAGAGACAGGTGTGAATTTTGTTACAGTGAGAGAAATGATTGAGAGAATGATTGAAAATAAATTTGGTTGTACTAACATACACAGCTATATCCGTGCAGTGATCAAGAAAAAGGAAGAGGAAGAAAGACAGCTGGACCAACGCTAAAGGTAAAGAGTAAATGATGCTGAAAGTTGAAGCTAGAAAAGTGGGTCACACTGTATAAGTTATATTGCGTGAGTCAGACTGTGGGGAAGGAGGAAATGCCCATCTGGGAATGATGCCGAAATAGGAGCGATGAGTGTCTTATACGCGCTACCTAGAACGAGACAGGGAGCCTCCTTGCTGATGAGTAGAGTGTGGATGTGTATGAATGGAGAATAAATGAATAAAGGTAGTGCTTCGGAAGTGATGCCGGCCTTACAGCGGCCATTCCGCTTCCGGATCGCTGGATAACAGAGGAGGGTCTGGTTTAGCAGATAGGCGTTTGGCGTAGACTCGGCGACGGGAGGGCATTTTAAAGTACCTCGGCAACTATCGCCGGGAGTACAAAGAACGAATCCTGCACTAAAGTTAGTCAGGTGGCGTCCTGGACTGAGATGTCTTTCGAAGATTCCAGACCCCCCCTCTATAAAGACGAAAAAAGAAAACAAAAAGTTATGTATATATCACGATTTGGATTTCTTTTAAACTGCATTAGATATGATAATAAATTTGATCGTGAAGAATGTAGGAGACTAAATAGAATGACCGCCATCCAAGTATTTTTTTGAAAAATCTGTAAAAAAGTGTAAATCGGGATATAACAGTTCGGAATTTGTAACATTCGATGAAATACGTTCTGGATTTATAGATAATTCAACTTCGGTACAGTATAGTCCAAACAAAGTCTCGACCTTGGTACTAAACATTGGTACAAACGTCAATGAAAAATGGGACCATTCCCTAGAAATAAAATGCAGGATAAAGAAAGGAACATCTGCATTTCAAAAAATTGCTAAGCCATTCAAATTTCATGATTTATCAGTACCCATAAAAATCAGCTTACTACGATGCTATATCTTTCGTATACTGTTTTACGGAGGTAAATCGTGGACTCTCACAGACGCTACCTTCAAGAAAATTAAGGCTTTCAAAAGTTTGGCTTCATCGCCGAATCCTGAAGATATCCTATACGGACCACGTTTCTAACCAGGACATTTTCTTAAGAATGCAAAAAGGAAAAACATTGTTAATCACAATAAGAACAGCCAAAATAGAATAACTCGGTCACATCATGAGGAATAGCGAAATATATGAATTGCTGCAATTCAGTTTACAAGAAAAAATAGAAGGAAAACGCAGAGCAGGAAGGCAAAGGATTTCCTGACTTAAAAAATCTACGTAGTTGAACACAACAATCACAAATTTTTTTAGAGCAGCCGTTTGCAAAAAACAGATTGCCATGATGGTCGCCAATACCCGAAACGAATAAGCACTACAAGAAGAAACCCTCGAAGTATGGGCTCAAAATTTTTAGTGTATATGATGCCAAAATGTATTATACCCTAAATATAAAAAATGATATTATTTATATGTCGTCAACTAGGTGGCCCATTTACTGTAGAACATTCCCCAAACGAAGTTATAAAAAAAACATATGTGCCAATAAAGAATTCTGGGCGCAACAGTACTCTAAATAATTAGTTCGTCACCATTCCTCTAGTTGATGTTTGAAAAACAGAATTTAAAATGACTGTTGTGAGGACCATTAGAGAGAACAACAAAAAAAAATGCCCCTTAAATTACTTCAAGGATCTCCTCCTCTAAAATCAAGTATGTTAGCTTTTAGCAATACATGTACCTTAGTATCGTATATCACCAAAAAGAAGAAAGTTTTGTTGTTTGTTTCAAGTATGCATATTAATGACGCTATAGATAAAGACACAGTTGAACATTATAAACCAGAAATTTTAACTTCTTATAAGAATACATTGGTATCGTTAATCATCTGTGTTCCTTCTATAATGTTTTGCGAAAAACAAAACGTTGGCTCAGAGAAAATTTTTAAAGCTATTAGCATTTTCTGGAGATTTTTTTAGCATCACGAAATCTGAAATTACGTATGTATTAAGACTTTATGTAATATTCCTAATACAGACGATAATACAACAAATGTAAGAGTACATAGTAGATACTGCTTTTGCGATCCGAAAACGACTGTTTCCTACTATAGATGTAAGTGAAAAGTTTGTGTGCAGAGAGTAAATATGTGCAGTATGCAAAGAGCCAAAGAGTTCGAGTTCAGCCAAACTGAACTTTATCGGATTAACTAAAAGTTTTCTTTTTTACCGGATTAGAGAATAGTTTTATTTGACATTTTTGACATTAAGATTGTATTAGGTAACATAAATGCAAGAATAGGACGAGAGCTAGTTTTTATGCCCACTATGATAGTCGCTAGCACCTATTTTGAACAAAAGAACATACACAAGGTAACCTGAACCTCTCCTGATAGAAGAAAAATGAGTCAGATTGATCACATCTTAATAGACTCACATCATTGCCTAGTGATCTCAACATTGAGGGCTAGAATTTTAAACACCTGTAAAAAAATATTATGAATACAAACAAATAGAATGTCCAAAAGCTGAAAAATGCGTCAATTACAGAACGGTACTCGGAAAACATCACCAACAAGCTAAGGATCAAAATGTAAATGAGGAAGGCCAGACAAATAAAGACTCCTGGACATTCAAGCAGCAGCGAAAGACGAACTAGAAACAGAAATTTGTACCTGTAAAAATTATTGGTTGGACGACGAATGCAAGAATACAACAAAAGAAAACAAAGGGAAGAGAAGAAAAGAGGATATGAGGATAAGAGGACACAAAAAAATGAAACCACCTACCTAAATAAGAAACTTAAATATATAGAAAACCACAATGGAGAAAAAAAATGCAGAGCATTCTATAAGAAAGCTAACATAAACAGAAAATAATTCAAGGCAACCACAAGAGAATGCAGAATTCATAATGGCGATCTATTAACAACAAGGAAACATGTATTGAATAGATAGGTGGAAGACTTGAACCAGGCACATTATATAGAGAAAGAAGGAGAAAACCTGAAAGAAGAAAGAGGTTAGATAAGGGGAATAGACAAAAGGGAGGAGGAACCACCAACGATTCTTAAAGATCACCAACGAAGTTAAAGGTGCAGTTAAAAAATTGGCCAAAAACAAATTACCCGAAATAGATAATCTCCCAGCTGAACTATATAAAGAAGTTGGCCATGATACCATAATGGCATTACAGCAGCTTATAAAAGAAATTTGTACACATAAATTCCTCCCTTATGATTGAAATATCAAAATACTTTACACGATACACAAAAAAGAAGATATCTGTGAATGCTCTAACCACAGAGACATAATGCTTCTAAATGCAGTGTATAAAATATTTTCTACAGTAGTTTTGTCATCATATGGCACCATATACAGAACGGAGAGTGGGAAAATACTAGGCTGGTTTCAGAGGTGGTAAATCGACAATTCACCAAATTGCAACCCTGAAACAAATTTTGGATAAAACAATGGAATATGGCATTGATACTCATTACATATTTATAGACTACAAAGTAGTCTACGATTCTGTGAATAGAAGAGAAATGTTCTAAGCAATGAAAGAGCTAGGAATAACAAATCAGTTGATAAATTTAACAAAACTGACTTATGAAAAAGTTGAATGTAGGTTACGAATTCAAAAGAAACTGTCTAAACCTATTAAAACAAATAACGAACTGCGCCAAGGAGACCCTCTCTCCTGTATACTGTTCAATCTGGCTCTGATAAAAGTAATATGTATGTCACAAATCACAACCACTGGTTCAATACAAATAAATCAGTGCAAATCTTGGCCTATACTGATTGTTACCAATTAAATAAGGGGAAGCTAAGGAAAAGCTAATTGTTGCTAATTAAAAAATGGAGAGAGCTAATTGTTGCAAATGAGAAGAGGAAAAGCTTGAAATGGTGAAGCCAATATTAGAAATTATGTAAGATTTCTGGTTAAATAAAATTTAAAATTAATTAATAATTATTTAAATAAAAGGTTAAATAACCGAGAATGTAACCAATACAAAAGAAAATAGAAAATTTACTGGAAGCACTACAATAGCTAAGACGCAGAAGCCAGACTAAAATGGAGATGGGCAGGACACATAGCCAGAATGACAGATGGGCGATGGACAAAGAGGTTATTGGAATGGAGGCCAAGGGAAGACAAGAGAAGCGTCGGTCGACCACCTACAAGATGGACTGACGATTTAAGAAGACTCAATAAAAACTGGATGAGGGCGGCGCAAGATAGACGGGGTTGGAAACATGAGGAAGAGGCCTATGTTCAGCAGTGGACTCTTGAGGCTGGATGATGATGACTACAATAGAATAGGCTTATCTCAAGAGAATGAGAGTTATGCTCAGAGAGGAGGTTGGCACGTTTGCTTGCCTGTAGTAACTTAAGGTTAAATTAGATCAATCCTAAGATGATCTTTAGATGGGCGCCAGGGTGAATTTAGAATATCACTCCAATTAGGGATATATGTAGTTATATACTAACTGAAAATAAAAGATGATAGAAAACAAATAAAAATCTGAAATGCTTTATACACTATATTACAATCCTACTGTGCTATCCCAATCCTATACTTATATACACTAAATAATAATTAAAATATATCCCCAAAATATACATTTACAAGAAAAACAGTTACTAAAAATAGGACCCAAAATATAAATATCTAACAAGGTTTGATCTGAACAGTCCTCTAATATTATTTAAATAACTCACATGGAGTAAATGGTAATTAAAATATAAACTAATTAAATACTTATACAGTTACAAAAGGGCAGCTTAAAAATCTGAGACTAGTCAGTTAAGGCACTAGAACAACACATACATCAATTCGATATATGAGGGTACATACAAATTGGATAATATATCCTGACAACCTATTAAGTGTAATATAAAATATTAATAAATAAATAAATTTAAAGTAAATAGGGAATAAAATTAAGCAAGTGAAAGGATTAAAAAAAAATTGAGGGTACTAACCAGGTATTGTGCACAATGCTGTTTCGTAAACCCACTTAGGCTGAAGCAGACGAAAAAGCAGTGCTAAAACGGTGGAGAGAATATTTCAAATTCAATATTTATTGAATACACAAAATCAACGTTACGAAATAGATGAGCTAAGATTGGTCGGAGAGGCTGATGCAGAACTATATGCACCAACAGAAGAAGAAATAAAAAATGTAATAAAAAAAATTTAAAAGGCTCCAGGATGCGATACAATAACCGTAGAAATGTTAAAATACTGAGGACATAAAATAAATACAAAGTGAAATATCAAAGATAGTACTAGATATATCTAAGACAGAAATAATGCCGGAACAATGGAAAACTGAAGTGATATGCCCTATACATAAGAAGGGGGATAAGTTAGACTGCAATAATAACCGGGAAATATCACTACTAAACGTTGTATACAAAATATTTAGCAAAATATTTGAAAGAATGCTTAAAAATAAAATGGAACAAACAACCGGGGATTATCAAGAAGGATTCAAAAAAGGTAGGTCAACTACTATAGACCAAATATTTATAGTAAGGCAAATGCTGGAAAAATTCTTCGATCGGAATACCGAATTACATCATGAATTTAATATCAACGAAGGTCTAACACAAGGGGATGAGCTAATCCACAACACTTTTTAACCTTGGCGTTGGAACAAGTTATCAGGAAAAGTCCTATATATAGAGAAGCTACAATATTTACCTAGATCAATCAGATCCACTGTTCACAATACTCTTCACTTTCCTGCTGGATGCAATAATGGGAGAGAGTGGAATACGAAAAAAATTATGATTTATGACAACAGAAGCCAGGTCTTGGCCTTTGCGGACGATGCCGTGTTAATGGCAAGAACTAAAGGGGAACTGCTAAAAATTTTCAAACTCTCTGAAGTGAAGGCTAAACAGCATGGACTGATTACACAGGCCGAGATGATTTTTGGTGTTTTAAGTTTGACATGTGTCCTTAGCTAATACGGGTACGCTGATTCTGAATATTAATTCGGTTTAAGCCCATCACGTCCAAATTTTTCACAAAATTGAAAAAACCTTGTGAGATCTTATATACTAGCGCAAAAAAGCACCTTATTGATATTTCGTAAATTACATTAAAATTATTTCTTTAAAATACTTATATTTCGAAAAAAAATATTTTAATGCATTATGTTAATTTCATTTAAATGACAACTTGACGGCATCGGCAGTTGTGTATTGCATAGAGTTAGTTAGCATCAGTTGTTTGTAGCATCATGTTGTATTTTGTTTTATGAACGTTTATTGCGCCATAATGTCACCAAGAAAGTGTAAAGACAGTAGTCCTGATATATTTTGTTACGTGTGTGGTGATTTAACAATAGGAAAGTATTAACGAAAAATAACAGACTTTATAAAGAAAGTTTATTACGCTTACTTCGGTGTAAAGCTTGGTGATCAGAAAAAACCTTGTGCTACACACAAAGTGTGCTTTCAGTATGTCGAACTACTGAGAAAATGGACAAAAGGTATACGTAAACGACCTGTATCTCATGGACCACGAATCCCTATTCCTCCATTTTTTCTTCACACCATCGGACAACAATCATCAGATGAAAGTTTAGATGAAAAAACCGATAAATACAAATTCAATCCTGAGATAGACCAACCTCAAGAGTTTATCCAAGCGGAACTAAATGACTTAGTGAGAGACTTGGGCCTATCGAAGTATGCTGCCCAAATCTTAGTATCATGAGTGCAAAATAAAAATCTATTGGCTCCAGGTACCACATTTTCGTGGTACAGGCATCGTGAAAAAGAGTTCGTGGAATATTTTTCTCAAGAGGGCTCACTGGTGTATTGTCATAATATTCCTGAAGTAGTCATGAAACTGGGAGCTGACAATTACGATTCCGCATCATGGCGGTTATTTATTTATTCTGCTAAGAGAAGTCTGAAGGTTGTCTTTTTGCACAATGGTAATACTTATGCCTCAGTGCCTGTTGCTTACTCCGTGCATCTCAAAGAAATATATAAGATTTTTGAGATATTGCTAAATAAAATAAAGTATAGCGAATATTGTTGGCAACTCTGTGGAGATCTCAAAATAATATCCATGATTTTGGGTCAGCAGACTGGATTGACAAAGTATCCATACAGTCAAGCACGAAATTGACATTACGTTAAGAAAGAGTGGCCACTCAGAGAAAGACTTGTACCGGGACAGAATAATGTGCAACGTGATACACTAGTTGACCCAAAATTAGTTCTTTTGCCTCCTCTTCAGATAAAGTTAGGATTGATAAAGTAGTTTGTCAAAGCTTTAAATAAACAAGGTGACTGCTTTAAATATTTGTGCGACAAATTTCCTGCTCTTTCTGAAGCTAAACTTAAAGAGGGAATTTTTGTAGGCCTTTAAATTCGAACCTTAAAATCAGACAGATTGTTCCAGAATACAATGACCCAGGATAAATCTGAAGCATGGAGTTATTTGCATATGGATGCAATATGAGCGTCAAACTTCATTTTCTGGATTCCCACGTTGACTATTTTAGCGAAGATATTGGAGATGTCATCGAAGAGTAGGGAGAGAGGTTCCATCAAAATAAAGAGGAGATGGAGAGACGTTACCAAGGAAGATGGGATATAAGAATGATGGCTGATTACTGCTGGAGCTTGAAGAGAGACTAGATCACAAAAATCCATAAAAAGAAGACCACCAAACGCAGTTTTCATGGAAAAAGAGAACGGTTTTATTAAAAAAAACCAAATATTGTCTAAGGTAGATTATACTGAATTCTTTTTTTTTAGAACAACTCAACTTTGCAGCATAATTTTGTATTAAATAAAGTTTTAATAAATATTTTCTCAGTATTTTTGACAGTTTCTATAAAAAATTTCAAACACCCTTTTCTTGAAAACATGACGTGCTGAAGTGAAAGGATTCAAAAAAAATTGAGGGTACTAACCAGGTATTGTGCACAATGCTGTTTCGTAAACTTACTTAGGCTGAAGGCCTAAGTATTCAAGATATATATATATATATATATATATATATATATATATATATATATTTATTATAAAAAAAATTGAAATTTAAATTATTAAGTTTTAACAAGAACATAAATGTCCTTAATAACCCTTTTGATGGAAAGTGAGTTCCTTACTCCGCTGTCTTGGTAGTGGATGGCTGTAGGATGGATCAGCCTATGTGCTTTGTAAAAGCCTTAAGGACTGGCAGACCAACCAGAAAATGATGAAACCAAAATCGTTCCCCAAATCAAAGTATAATTCTTCCGAAATCCCGGTATAATTTTCCCCAAATCAAAATATCTTCTTCCCAAATAATAAAACAAATTCCAATCCCTGAGGTTGGGCCGGCAGGCAGAACTTATTGGAAGTTTTCTCTTTCATAAAAAAAATGGTAGCTTCTTAAACACACATAAACTAAATTCCTTTAAAATAACCAAAAATAAACTCTTCCCCTTTCCCAAGACATAATAAAATAACTTAAAATTGTTTCATTCTTTCTTCCAAGCCCTGCCTGCCGCACTTATCAACAATCAACCTATATCCAGGAAGTTCTGTCGTAAAATGCACATGATGTACATGGCCACTGGCCAGTATTCGTTTTCCCTATAATGACAATGGAAATTGATTTTATTGTAAATCGATATATGAAATTGTGTTATAGGTTGCCTAGTTTGCAGCGCAAATTAGTAGCTATTGAAGAACCGAAAACGCTGTACGAGAGGCGTATGTAGCAATAAAAGGATCAGCTACAAAAATGGGTTTAATAATAAACACCAACAAAATGAAGTATATGAAAATAAGCACCAACCACAAATTTTGTCTTGTTCTAGAAATTAACGTCATCGAAGCAGTGAACGAATTTGTATTCCTGGGAGCGCTCCGTAATACTGAAAGTAATACTACCGCAGAGATAAACCGCAGAATTTGCACGGCGAACAGATGCTATTTTAGGTTAAATCTTCTCCAAATCCACAATTATATCGAGAAATACAAAAATAAAACTTTACAAAACAATAATACGCCCAGTCTTAACATATGAATCAGAGACCTGAACTCTAACAAAAAATAATGAAAACATGTTAGTATGTTTCAAAAGAAAAGTACTAAGCCGAATCTATGAAGTAGTTAATGATAATGGAATGTAGAGAAGACGATACAACTTCGAACTTTATAGAATATACCACGAACCTGATATCGTAAAACATATTAAAATAGGGCGTCTGAGATGGATAGGGCATGTAATGCGGATGGAACAAAATGACCGAGCTAGAAAAACGTTCCTTGATAGACCCATTAGTCAGGGAAGAAGAGGAAGAACCAAAGCAAGGTTCTTTGATAACATCGATGAAGAGATGAGAAATATGGGAATACGTGCTTGGTGGAGAAAGGCGATGGATAGGGACGACTGGAGAGAAATTCTTGAGGATACTAGGACCCACGCAGGGCTGTAAAGCCAAAATGATGAAGAAAAAATAGTTTTTTTAGTGTTCTGTCTAGTGTTCATAACATTAGTGTACTGTTTATATTATAGAATAACATGTTACTACAGATTAATTGAATCTTAATAAAATAGAGTTCTACTTAAACTGGTTCCAAATACTTTTATTAACAGAAACTAAGAAGTACATGACAAAGCATTCCTTTTGACCACGCGAATACTAGTTTTGAAAAATTCCTAGCAACTACTAACGAGTTAAATAACCAATGAAAACGTCAAACTCATTATTTTGCTCATTTTGTTGGCTTTAGGATTAGTCCATGCAGCCAGAAACGAAGTAAGTATTACCTCTAGCTTTTTGTTTTTTGAATAGAAACGCTGAAATAATAGATTGATCCAGGATCATTTCCTTTACGCTCTATCTTGGTACAAACAGTTGATGCCTCCCTAAATCATAGTAGGATATGGGAAGGGGAACTTTGATAATTAGTTCGTAGAGTGGCTCTAGGGTATAAATTCTCCCTAGTATCAGGAGATTGGGAGATAATTATGACACGTTGGCAGGGGTGCATCCCTGGGACGTGTACGAACTCATCACTTTATAGCCCCCCCATGAAGTTATTAGACCCTCCGAGATATAGTAAACTGATTACTGGTATCCTCTGGAGATAGGTAAACTCATCACCGGAGATAGGTAAACTGATCCCCAGTATTTTTGCCCCAAGGCGCTGGTTTCTAATGCGGAAGATTTGCCAGTTACCTGTTACACTTCTTGTTTATTTGGTAATTTATTAAATTCGGAAATTATTTTAAGCAAATTACTTTAAAATAGATATTAATATTGATTTTTTTACGGTGTGGCCTATTGGACGTATCTGCCAATTTAAGCGGTTTTGGTATCTGAAAATTCAGTTGCATAGTTTCGTTAGTGAACTAAATAATAATAATTTATTTATGAATATGTGCTGCTTTCGTTTATATCGGAAATAGTCCTCAACTTATTTACTAATTAGAAATCTATTTATTATGACAGAAGGAATCAAAATGCTTAAGTACAGTTTCCTGGCTTTTATAAACGGTTAAAGCCTAAGAAACATTATCCTGTGAAAATAGGACAGGTACATGTAAACTTTGCAGTTTTATGTACACCATTGTTTAGTACTGTAGAAGCGTAGATACAAAAGTGGGGATATTGGGATAAGAATGGTAAAAATGGTTGAAAAAATGGAAATGAAAGGATTCGCATGGATTTGTGGTGAAATGTATATAGCTAGACTGGAATGCCGAAACAGTTAGTGGAAAAAGAGACTCACTTCTTACGTAGTTCTCTAGCGTATAATCAGCCATTTTCATAAATGAAGGCAAGTTAGGGATATCCGCATGAAATCGTTGACAAAACAATCACCGACTCGTTCTGTGTTCAACAATGGTTAGCCAAATAAGTGGTGCAGCCACTTACTGTTGGAATCTCCCCCCTTGTAAGTGGTTACAAAACCAAGTTTTTGAATTTTGCGAAACCGACTTTAAGTCAAGTGAAATAAACACCCGATTCGGTTCACAGACGTTGAACGGCAATTACGAAATCAGTCACAAGTTTTAATTGACATAAAATAACACCAACTTCTTCGAAGCAACGAATTAATTGAGTAATGCCCGTTTAATAAGCTATGGATGGTAAATAATTGCAAGAAAAGATTTGGAAAGTATTGAAAGTACCACCCAAGTAATATGTCTATTCTTTCGCAAGTATCGTAAATTCTCAAGAATACCAAAAATAATCATATTTTATTGCAAACCAACACAAAACATTTATCGTGGTCCGTCTTTAGATTCATCTGTTGGATTGCTTGATGCGCTTTCCCGTTGTCTTAGGTACAGGTGATATAAAAGGAAAACGATCGTTGCTCATATTCTTCCGGATACAAGAGAAGTCCGTTGTTGTCATGTGTTCTTTGAAAGAAGAACTTGCAATCTTTTGGTGAATGATTTTTGATGGCCTCTCTTGAGCTTTCATCTTGCAGGAGTTGCTAATGACTTGACGGCTTAGTTTTCGAAGGTCGCTTACGTGATTTTGACCCAAGACGCAGTCCAGAATATTTTCCGCAACTAAAATAATTATAGAAATATAAACCATTTGGCCATTTTGAGAAAACTGGACTTTATTACATAAAATAAAGTCTTCTTTAGTTTTAACATTTTAGCTCTAACTATAAAAGTTCTTTGCATATTTTTACGTTTCATGTGAAAAATTACTTGATTGAATTATAAAAATGATCCATTTATGGTTAAGTCAAAAAAATATTTGGATCTTTAGCGGGTATTGCAAAACTTATTATAAGAGTACAATTGCAATTTTACATAGAAATTAGTTATTTATACTTAATGATTTTCCAATCCTGGCCCTTCGAATTTTTATTAAAAATGTCTAGCAAGAGAAATGTAGAGTATTTCTTTAAAAGAAAAGAACTTTAAAGAACAATATTGACATACATTTGTGTTTGATTTAAACTTCTAAATATGCAGGATGTTTCACTCTACCACCATTCATGAAACATGGAAATTGTGTCAAGTAAGAAAAATAGCGAATTTCTCTAGAATTATGTAAGTGGTCGATCACCAAAAATTATTTTCGGCTATACGAAATATTGCATGTCCCCCGATTTAGGTAGTTTTTAATAGAACACCATCTTCAATATTACACCGATTTACACTTATTATTGCCATACTTTTCTAAAATGGATAATGCATAAGTAACATAATATTTTATATACATACTTTGGTTTGTATCTATCAGTTTTGTAAATATTAATTTTCTTATTCTTATTGCAATTCTCCACAAAGGCAATTCGATTTTAGAGTCTTTCGCAATTGAAATTTGAAATTATTAATATCTATCATTTTTTGTCAGCGTTGGCTCAAAACATATTGAGCAGCTCACTATCCATGTTAAAAGAACAAGGGCGAATAAAGAGAAATTTTTCTAGGTGTATAGTTTTAGGTATATATAGGTCTATCAATAGAATTTTAAAAAATTCCCAAATAAAAATCAATGAATTGCATTTAAATTGAATACATCTATTTTAGATTTATTCTGTCCAAATTATCCAATCTTAGCGGTTTGCAAGGGGTTTATGGTCTATACCTGCCACGGGGTGCAGGTAGGACAGTGATGAGTTTACCAATCTCTCGGGGTCTATTTGAAAATCCTTACTTTTATGGCGGTGATGAGTTTGTACTATGTACGAGAGTATTATTTATGGTAATTGGTGATGAGTTTACGTGTACCCTATCCCTGAAGTAGATCTATCTTTTACCGGGAACGTAAAAGAGTATCTATTCACTCCACATATCATTTATACTGCATAATATTAGATAGGTAAATAAAATACGCTAAGAATGGCTTGTAAATAGATATATTTACGATCTTTCACTTTTCTGATTAAAGAATTAAAAAATAAATATTATTTTATTTTCTATTTGCTCCAGTGTTAGCACAGAAAATATTCAAGTAAATATAATACAAGTGGCTTTTTATATAAAAGTTCATTTTGTTTTATAAAACAATAAAATAACAATATAACTTAATGACACAAAGGGAAACGTTAGTGCGGAACGCAGCAATAACAATGTGATTAGTAATTCCTCTATCCGTTATTCCTTTATAATAATAAAATTGGAATTTATTAATCAAATAAACAGGGTATGAGGCAATATTTTCATTTCAAATATAGGATGATATTGAAAAATGTAATAAATATAATAGATTTTTCCGGTTACTATCCAAAGTCGGCAATTTTTTATTAGTTAACTAATATACTTTTATAGGTTTGTTTTTCTATTTTTGATAAATGTGTTTTTATTTATAGAAATGTTTTAAAAGTGTTCGGAGAGGTTAATTTTTATTGCAAAAAAGAACTTCCTTAACCCATTCATGCCCAGAACTATTTATGCTTATTTTTTTTAATTTCTGAAAAATTTTTGCTCTAAGTCACAAAATTAACAAAAATATAATATGTTTAAAAAAATGAAAAACTTCAATTTTTCGGATAATTGGCTATTGCGAAAACGCAACACTTAGTAGTTAGGATGTAAAAAAAAATTTAAAAATACGTTGTTTGGAATATTTTATTAAATCCTATAAAAGAGTTTTAAATAAACTGACATTAAAATAATATAAAAAAAATTATTGCGTATTACTATAAAATTTAATGAAACATTTTTCATAGAAGGCAATCTTTATTGAATACATTTTGTATTGGGTTTGAGTGACAAAGGACCCATCGGGTTCATCTTTCTTGGGTAGAAACAAGGTGGCCGATGTTGTCGAATCGAACATCTTGTGTAATGTTGTTTAGGGAAAATTGAGACGGACCAGGTCTTCTTGGAGGGGTTCCGAACATCGTCAACAAGGGTTTGGCTATATTTCAACGAAACTGCAGTAAATCCATTTTGGGTTGTTCAGGGATAATGTGCATCATTCTACGGTAATTTATCCAACCATTTTGTATGATGGAGACATAAAGACCCCAGATAAATAAAGGCCAATACTATTCCTTGGATCTTATATTTGTTCTTTAATAGGCAAAATTTTGATCCATCCGATCAGTTTCTCCCATATTTTCGTTATAAGCCCAAATAAAATTTGGTTGTGTTACTTTGATTTTTTTACTACATAAAAGCACCTTATTTTTCTCATTGTACCAATTTTCGTAACTTTCACGTATGGATTTTTTAAACGTTTCACTAAATGGGCACTTTTCTGTTCTATTTGATCATGTGTTTCCTACGTAAGCTGTTCTTTTCGATTTTAAAGAATAAATAAGTTTCATAGAGGTAAAATAATTATCAGCATATAAGCAATGAGGCATAAGACTTGCATTAAATTTTAATAATAAGTTGAGCAAATTGCAATAATATTTCACCTAAAAGGCCAAATTCTTTTTTGTATTCATTGGATTTTTCCTTGGTTCCTTGATAAATGTCGAAATCTATGATGTAAGGAAACCAGATTTCTGACTCCAACACCACGATTTATACCCAAAGCGTATGGGCTTGCCTTTTATATGTTGTTTCATACCATGACGCCCAAAGTATGGTATCATGGCCTCATCTACGCTAGATTCAGGTTTCCATACAGTGTATTTAGTAAATGATTTGCGGAGACTTTCAAGGTACGAAGAAGTTTTGTATATTTTATCTGAATGATCTATGTTTAGGTTATCGTTAAAATGGAGGAATCTTATAATGATTTCAAATCGGTTACGACACATGCTACTTGAAATCAGTACATTTTTAACGTCATCAGATTCTTCCCAGTACATGCGTCTTCTTGGATTTGTGCTGTACCCACTACCTAGTAAAATCTCTATAAAGTCTTTTAACTAATCTACTCCAAATTCTAAAGTAGTACCTTTTTGAAGAGCATAATAAACTGTACAATATTTGTTAAAAGCTCTTCAGTAAAAAAAATCAAAGATCTTTAAAGTAGTGAATGGTCATGAATAAAATAAAGGAGTGTATGTATTTCATAAAGTTAAATAAATAGGGTAAATCTCCCTGAATCCATTTCCGTGGTAGGAGAGTTACACTTTGTGTACAAATCTCAGTAGATACCACTTAATTATCTTGAATTTCTTCATTTTGTGTATCTATTTCTGTTTCCATCTCAATTTCTTCCGTATCTTTTTCTTCCTGAACTTGTGTCATACTTTGAAGATCTCCCTCTTTTTGATATAGATTTATATTTTCTTCATCGATCCTTCTTTTTTCTTCTTGATGAATAACTGTTTCTTATTCCGCATCCAAGATATTTTTGTTTAGGTTATTGAATGTTTCTCCACAGACTTCATCTCCACTATCTTCATCAGTCAATTCAGTGGGGTCAGGAGGTGCTAGTAAAACATCTGCTCTGGAAGCCGACTCCATAAGGTTCGATTATTCCAGCATGTACATAATTTTATGTGCCCTTGATTCGTAAAAAATTTTTTTAGGACAAATATTATTACTAGTACGACCGAACCTGGTCGAGCCAAGTTGATTTGATGTCTTATTTCCACCTTCTAGAACAAAAATGATTTTATTTACTAATAATATGCCTTGTGCCAAGTGTTGCAAAAACGCAACACTGTTAATTAGTCAGTTGTACCAACTAGCATAGATAAAATAATAGCACTTACTTGATAGATACATTTTTGTCAATGATTTAACAATACGTTGCTACTAAAAACCAAATTTTTATCCAGTTAATTTATACAAAAACGACTTACTACTAACTAAGACCACGTGTTAACCGAAGTCAAAATTAACCTACAATTTTCAATATGCCATCTGTTAATAGAAACCTAAGTTTTGCAACCAATTACCATTAACACAAACATAGGACACTGTTGTGAAATAAAACTTAACTTTGACTGCCCGAATAAGTCATGTCATTTTCCAAAAGACGACGTTCAACTGTTGCGAAAACGGAACACTGGGCATTACTGGGTTAAATCAACATTTACATTTACAGGGAGTTTATTTATTTTCAATAACAAATGGGTGATTTTTCTTAAATGAATACCCCTACACATTTTTATTATTTTTTTTATCGACCAAGTACAAAACTTACGGATTGTATCAGTTATGGGAAAAGTTTATTAAAAGCAGTTTAAAAAATTATATGAAAAATTTTGACGTTTTGGAACTTCAATTTTTAAAAACTTTGGTTTTGTAGGAAAATTTCGAATTACCCATGGGCATTCCCAACTATTTTTTTTTTAAATAAAATTACAAACTTTTAATAAATGTCAATATTTGTATGGTTTTCTTTGCGTAAGTACCTATAATATATATAAGTGTGAGACAAGCGCATCCTAAATAGTGCGGCGCGCCTTAAAAATCGAGGGGACGCGCATAATTAATTTGTTTAGGAGAGACATTTTTGAACAAGAATCCACAAAGAAACCCAATCAAAAACATTTTTTTATGGGAGCGGTCTCACAACATAAACTAGTAATAATTAACAACATCCTTTTATTAAAACTAATAATAGCAGCAGGAATTAGGTGAGTCTATAATTTTCTTCTTATCGTACATTTTATAAAATGGTCAAACATTCATAAAATTGCAGTTCCACATAAGCAAAACTTGATTTTTTGAGTGATGATCAAAAACTCAAAGAATTAAAGATCATCTTAATAACACAGATAAATCAACCTTTGGACATCACAATATATTTAATAGTCATTCTTTTTCTCCTTTTAAAAAACAGTAAAATTTTTCACAATATTCCAAATAAAAATTTTAGATTTATGAACTTTTTAGATGACCTTGAGATATCCAAAGAAATGAAGCTGGGCCCCAATTGTTGCTTAAACACACAATTTCAATCTTAATTGCAATTATAAACATACCTTTAAATTATTGTGGGAGACTTTAAAGAAGGAAGAGTGACCTCATACAATGTTAAGTAAAAAAAAAACCTCTAAAAACTAAAAAACCTTTAGTTTCCTTCGTGTAGATGTGTTGCAGAGTCACCAGGTTGCAATGCAAAAATTTTCCACAGTAGGTACTTAGTCGCATGGCTCCTGTAGATCCTGGTCCAAGTTAGTTTGCACTTTTTCTAACAAGGCTGCATTGTACTGATAACGAACAAATAGTCAAAAATATGTATTTACGGTTGCCTTAAACGTTCACCTATTTTCTGTTCTGCTAAGTTGCGAGTTTTGCCAATGATTTTTCTTTTTTCCTCCATACAACGAGGAATCAGACAAGGTTGCATTTTGTCCCCAATGTTGTTTAAGGTTTACTCGGACCAGCTATTTAAAAAGTCACTTAAGAGACAGCCACATGGAATCAAAATTAACGAGAAACTACTGAATGTCATTAAAAACGTGGACGATACACTAAGTAGGAGAGAAAATGGGCATTAAAATAAACTCGAACAAAACCAAATTTTTAGTCTTTAGTCGTAACCCAGATGCAGAGCTTTAATTAAATGAAGTTCAAGTTGAAAATTTTTACAAAATTACATATTTGGGAACTGTCATAACGGACCAACTAGATCCAGATATACAAATAAAACAAAGATTAGCAATTACTACTTTTATGAAAATAAAGACGTTTCTTTGTAATATTTATCTGTTTAGAACTAATACAAAAATTGTTAAGTGCTATATTTTTAGTCTGTACCTTTGTATCGTGGCGAAAAAGCTAACAAATGTTTTTAAAAATTTAATAATAAATATAATAAAAAGCTTTTCTTACACAATACTCAACGAAGACCACGTTGCTTGAGTCAGAGAGCTTTATTGGGTAGGGTAAGGTTATAGATGATAAAAACTGTTAATCACAATGGATAGATAAACGATAGAAATTATTTAGATAACAAAGTATAACAGTTTGACAAAAAAAAAACAAAAAACACTAAATATAGCTAAACTACACAACAAAATGAACGCCTAAAAGTTTTAACCTAAAACTCATAAAGGAACTCAAGATTAATTAAACTAAACAAACATTTGTCTCAAAAATATTAGAAAAACACACGTCAGAAAACATATCAGCAAATTATTGACAAAAACACTGTAAAAATTGACATATCTAACCATAAGCTGCAAGAAAAGGTTATGTATTCAATGAAATACTTCAAAAGAATTATTATAATATCTTCTACGACAAAATTTAAATAATTTATATCGTGTCTACTCAAAAATAAAATCATACGTCATAAAAAAATAATGTTTATTCATACTCAAAAATTTTTAATAATAAAAACATATTAATAAGAAAACATAATGTTACATACTGTCATTAAAAATCTTATATTTATTAGATTGCATTTATTTATATAATTTAAATACACTTAATGCCGAAATCAAAACTTTAAAATCTCAACAAAAAACTTGAAAATCAAATGAATCTTTGACTACAATCTAAACGAATATCATTGGTCATTGTTTAGTTTTTCTTAAATTAACGTTACAAAATTATATTGTTACATAATTTAGTAACATATTCAAACAAATTAAAAATAAACTCTACAAAAAAATTATAAAAGTTACTGTCCCTAACAAAAAAAAAACATTATTGTAAAATATTCACTCACAATAGTTTGTTGACCTGTAATGATAGGACCATTACCCTGTAGATAAACAGATATCTTTACCTCTTCGGCAAAAATATTACTAAGGGTGGTTGCCCCCGACATGACAAAATGAGATGCGAGTGAATAGTACCGGTAACCAGAGGGACTCTATAAATAGACAAAAAAGGATATCTTATTACCTATCGCAATTAATTAATAACGAACAGTAAACAACTTACCACAAAATAGTGAGTTTCACTAGATGGCAACGGAACAACAAATATGTACGTTTGAATACATATTGACATTCAAATATTAACGGGCAACTGAGAACTAAATATCGGATTTTCGTTTTTTATAAATTAGGCCTAAGCTAGTTAATTCTTGGGAAGAGGATGTGTACTTTCGTTCGAAATGTTTGTTCCCATAAGAAATAATATGCTTTAGTAGAACACTTTTAACTAAAAAATAATAAAATTTTAAGATTGTTTTAACCCTTCAGTAGTCGCTAGGAATTTTTGAAAATTAGCAGTCGCGCGCGGTCGAAACGACCGTTTGGTCTTTTACTTCTTAGTTTGTGTTAATAAAAGTATTTGGAACCAGTTTAAGTAAAACACGATTATATTAAGGTTTAATAAGTATAGTAACATATTACAAAATAATATAAAAAGTAAACTAATGTTAAAAACAATGGACAGAACAATAAAAAAACTATTTTCTACTCCTATAAAAAGGAAACTTTTAGTTAATCCTAATAAGTTCAGTTTGGCACTCTTCGCATACTGCACGTGTATGTTCTCTGCATAAAAACTTTTTACATTAACAGCAGGAAACAGTCGTTTTCCGGTTCTTTTTACAAAAGTAGCATCTACCATGTACTCCTTCATTCGTTGGAGTGCCGTCTGTGTTAGGAATATTACATATGGCCTTAATACGTAACTTCAGATCTCTATTTAAATTGTCTACTGTTGCTTGGACCCGTAGATGTTCATCCATAAGAGAAAATGCTAAATACTTCAAAAATTTTCTTCTAAGCATTTTATTATCAGCAAGGTTGTTACTTGCATGAATCACTAGCGAATTAATGCCTACGATATTTAGTATGGTGTTAAAAATTACCATTGGCCAACGTCTTGTTTTTCGCGAAACATCATAAGAGGAGCATAGCTAATTAACGACGTCAACCCCGCCTTTTGTTTTGTTATAAAACGTCAGAATTTCTGGTTTATAATGTTCAACTGTTTCTCTATCTATAGGGTCGTCATCATGTAGACTTGAAACAAGCAATACAACTTTCTTTATTTTGGGGATATACGACACTAAGGTACATGTATCGCTAAAGGCGAACATACTTGATTTTATAGGACCAGATCCTTGAAGTAATTCAGAGGGCAGTTCCCTTTTGTTCTTTCTAATGGTCCCCACAACAGTCAATCCAAATTATTTTTTTAAAACATCTATTAGAGGAATGCTAATGAACCAATTATCTAGAATAATGTTGCGCCTAGAATTCTTTATTGGCGCACACATTCTTTTTACAACTTCTTTCGGGGAATTGTCTACGGTAAATGGGCCATCTGGTTGACGACCCACATAAACCTCCATATTTATGGTATAATATATTTCAGCATCACATAAACTAAAAACTTTGAGCCCATACTTTGAGGGTTTGCTTGGAATATATTGTATCCAAGGGCAATTCCCTAAAAATCCAGAAAGCATTTCATCGCATGTTAAATTTTGCGAAGAGTTATATCCCGATTTACACTTTTCTACGAATTTGTCAAAAAATACTCGGATGGCGGCCATCTTATCCAGTCTCCTACGTTCTTCACGATCGACCTTATCATCAAATCTAATGCATCTTAGAAGAAACCGAAATCGGGATAAGGACATAACTAGTCTAAATATTTCGATACCTTCGCCATTAGTTTGCTAGATATCTTCTGTATTCACGTGATGGGCTTTATATGTCCCTGCCAAATATAAAAGGCCTATAAGAGCGCGAATTTCAGATGGGTTTGTAAGCTTTGCATCCCTCTCCCTAGAGATATTGCTTGCTATACTTTCAATGTATTTATTAGTGGATTCTACAATGATGTAAATCATGTCCTCATCAATGAAATAACTCTATATTTCATAAATGTCTTTCAACTTTTTCATAAATCTATTAGGCCCAGGTGATTGTTTTACTAAATTAGGCTTGCTCATACGTACCCTTTTGTTTTTTCCTTGATGCTTTCTCCACACTGTACCATCTTTTCCCCTAAAAACACTTTCTGCTTGTACCTACATTATTCAGTAAAACTTCTCCTATTTCCTCTAAATCCTGTTCTTGTTCGCTTTCGGAATCTTCCGACCTCTCATCAATAACTTCCGGATTTACTTCATTCTCATCATCGTCGTCGTCATATTCTATATCAAGCGGTTCTTCTTCCATGAAAGCTTGAAGTCTCCTTTGTTCCTTCTCATAGTCCATTCTAAAAATAAAGCCAAACAAGTTATATATAAAAGTTTGCTGTAGCTTAAAATTTAAAAAAATTAATATTTGATTCTCAATAATAGAACGAAGAAAATTATGAAATATCGTAATAGTAATTTGCTGCAAAGTAATTTAAAATTTGATGACTAATTACATAGTAAAAGAAAGAGAGGTATATTCAAAAGGTTACTAAATAATAAGACAAAAGTACAATAGTATATTATTTAAAAAAACTAGCGTTTATACATACCTTAAAGTGATAAGAAACACAATAAAACGATTTATAAAAACTTTTTAGTTGTAACTTCTAATCAACAAACCTTCCGCTACTCTGATTTAGTACTGAGGCTCCTTGTATCGAATGAGTAAGCTACTGAAGGCCGTGGTTGCCAAATGTAATTTTTTTCCGAAATATTAGCAATTTTTCATACGTGCGGTCTTTTTGACCATGTAGCGACTAGTTAAGGGTTGAGAGTGGTTTAAAAAAAACGTATTCGTTTATTGAATACGCTAGCTCCAAACACAACTTATTAGGAAAAAGCTCGTTTAAGAACTTTTAGGGGTCTTTTAAATGCTTAGACGTATTCGAAGCGATAAAAATTAATAATCTCTCTAGACATAGTATTGAAAATAAAGGCCAGTAGTGGAAAAATTTAGTATGCCACAGTATGAAGCGGAAGTGTGGACACTGAAAATATCAGGTATGAACAGAATTAAAGCATTGGAAATGTGGATTCATAGACGGATGCTGAAGATACCTTCGACAGCAAGAAAAACTAATAAGGAAGTACTAAGGGGGGTCAACGTTAAAGACTGTTAAACATCGGCAAATGTCTTATCTGGGACATATAGTGAGGGGAAATCTATATGGGATATTACAACTGATCCATTAAGGCAAACCTTCTTACACCAGTACCATACGCAAATTTTTAATGTGTTTTTTTTTTGTCCAGTCCAATGTTCTGGATTTTGTGTGTTTTTTCAAAGAACTAACTTAACCTTTATAAAGGAAAACTGAATTTTTTCACTAAAATGGGACCTCTCTGAAATATTTGTGCTTTTTAAAACGTAACTAAAAGTTGTAACCTTTAAATTAGTTACTTATATTAGTGTTCTATTATAGCATAGCTCTGAGGATGGCTTTGTAAGTCAAAAGCGCTCAACTAGGATATAAATTTTACACACTTCAAAAATACTTCTCTCTTCCATTAGTTCATTTGTCATAAGTGTGTACAAAAACATATCAATCTTTTTAAAAATTTATTAACTTATGTACTAGACTGGCTTATTATTAATTTATAAAATAATAATTAACGTAATTATGTTAATTAAAAAACGTTTAAATTTAAATAAACTTCCTCGATAAAAATTTTAGTTATTTTTCAAGTCAGTGATAATTTCACCTGTCGAGTTAGATCATCTATTGAGTTAAATATAGTAATAACAGTTTTTCATTTGATAAAGTATTCTAATTTATATTGGTTCATTAATTTGAGACGCACCATTATAAATAATAAATGGAACGAAGTACAGTGTTTTACGACAAAAATCAATCGGATGTTTTTAAATAAAATGGATATAAAGGTCTACTTGTATATTTCATCTATATTTTTATATAATATTTTAGATTATACTAAGAAATCCTATTTACATTTAGCCTACGGCATCCAATACTTAAAAAAGGTTTTCCAATACATTCTCCATACCGGATTTACTTGTGATTATTAATATAGAAGTGCCGTTTTTTTTTCAAATTATCTGCACAACTTGTTCAATCTGTGCTTTTTCTTTTATTATAGCAAGTAGTACATTATAAAATGTGTATAATATTTATTTTTAGCAGTAACGGTTCTATAGTGCGAATTAGTTTATTTTTATTGTTGTTTTTCGATATCTCTATAGGGTGTTTCTATTCTCTTTCTTTCTTTCTCCCCTTCCTTTTACCCTATCAGGGTGTCGGATTTGGGCTAGCTATTTAAATTTTCATTTACCCACCTCTTCAATTATTTTCTGTTTCCTGCCATTATTTTCAATTCCTCGAGTGATTTTTGTTTAAGTTTTCCCGCCTCTACTACTTGCTGTATCCATTCTTTTCTTGGTCTGCCTCTTTTTCTTTTTCTGATGTTTTTTGCTTCAATTTCTCTTTTTCCCATTATTGGGGCTAACGCATAATATAACTTGTTTGATTTCTTTGCTCTATTTGTTATTTTCCGGTCTATCTTTTTGTCATTAGTTATTATACTTCCCAGGTATTCGTAAGTTGTTACTATTTCCAATTCTGAGTTTTTACATTTTATCTTTATTTGATTATCTTCCTTATCTCCTTTTCCGCTGATTACCATTATCTTACTTTTTTCCTCGTTCATCTCCATTTTTAGTTCTTCTATTTGTTCTATTCATATATCCATTAGTTTCTGCATTTTATTCTCGGAATCTGCCATTAGTACTATGTCGTCTGCATACATTAAGAACTCTATTGTTACCGGTTGTAATCTGCGGTAACCTATTGTCTGTTCCTGTTCCTGTAACCTATGTTCTGACTCTAGTGTTTCTTATCAATTCGTTCATTACTATTATGAATAGCAAAGGGCTGAGACTATCTCCTTGTTAATACCTCTCTTCTAATTAAATGCTTCCGATCTTTCCCCTGTTATTTGTACCCTTCCTTTTACCTCTTTGTAAGTACTTTCTATAATTTTTATCAAAGCATTAGGTACGTTTATTTTCCTCAAGCATTTCCCTATAATGTCTTTCTATCGTGTCAAATGCTGCTCGTAGGTCTATAAATGCTAATACTAGTTTTTCCCCCGTATCTATGCTTCTTTCTATTAGGTTTCTAATGATATATATGTTGTCATTTGTCTTTATTTCCGGTCTAAATGCCGTTTGTTCTTCTCCCAATACCATTTCTACTTCTTGTCTCAGTGTCTTCTCTATTATTTTCGTATATATTTTAAAGCATACCGATGACATACATATTGCTCTATAGTTATCGCAGTTTACATGTTCTCCTTTTTTGTATATTGGCACGATGATATTGTTCTGCCAGTCTTTAGGGATTGTTTGTTTTTGCCACGCCTCTTTATATATTTTCCATAGTCAGTTTATTCCTTCTTATCCCATGTATTTTACCATTTCCGGTTCAGTTTCATCATCTCCACCTGCCTTGCCTATTTTAATATTAAGATAATCCTTCTATTACTTCTTTTCCACTTATTTGCTCTGGCTCTGTGTTTTTTTCGCCTTTATTGATTATATTGTCTTCCTTTATCACTTCGGTATCAAATTTTTTCTCATAATATTCTTTCCATACCCTAGCTACTTGTTCTGGGCTTATTTGTATTTGTTTTGAAGTATCTCTTACTGCGTTAATTTCCTTTCGTTTTCCTTGCCTTATGTGTCGTATTGTCGTTCAAAAGTTTCTATTATTTGTTATATATTCTTCCTGAAGTGTTTCTCTAAATTCTTTCCATGTTTTTGCTTTTGCTTGTGTGACTGTATTTTTTACTAATCGTCCCTGCCTATAGTATTTTTCTTTATCTTCTTTTAGTCCGGTTGCGATGTATTTTTTCCATGCTATTTTCTACTTTTTTATTTCTGTCTTCACTTCTTTATTCCACCATCTTGTCCTTTTCAACTGTTTATTAAATTTTTTGATTCCACACACTTCAGTTGCTGTTGTCTTTAATACTTCACTGTATGTATTCCATCTTTCTTCCATTGTCCATGTTTCTTTTTGGCACTCTATTTGTCTCAGTCTTTTGTTATTTTCCTCCGTGTAAAATTCTCGCACACTTTCTATCTTTAGTTTGTTTACATTTACTTTCTTGTACTCTTTTCTTTCCACTTCCTCCATTTTTTCATCCTCCGGTTTTGCAGTGACCATCCTGTGTTGTGTAGACAGTTCCGATTCCTTTTCCGTTAAGATGTTTTTTATATTTTGTTCTAGGTTTCTCGTATAGACTATATAGTCGATTAAGCTTTTCGCATTTCTCTCTTCAGCCACAAATGTATATTTGTCGTTAATGGTTTGTTCACTGAAAGTGTTTCCTATTATCAGGTCATTGGTTTGGCAGAATTCCAGCATTTTAATTCCATTTCTGTTTAATGTTTCTTCCCCATATTGTCCAATGCAGTATCCTAAGATTATTAGTTACGGTTCTGTCGTGCGAATTAGTTTATTTTTATTGTTGTTTTTCGATATCTCTATAGGGTGTTTCTATTCTTAATCTTTAAATAGTTGCTTGCCTGTTGTGACGTATGTAGTCGCGAGGTGCCATTTGTCGCCAATAAAATAAAGGGACCTTATATATTATCTTTCAAGGGTTACTTTAAAAATAATTTTCAATATCCAAACATAATAATTCGTTTAATTTATATTGTGACAACCATATCCGAAGTGAAAATCGAAACGTCATAATAGACCTATTTTAAACTAAAATTGTGGTTAATTTCCAATTAAAGATAATTAATAATCCTTAACCCCTTATTGCTTTTTGTTTCATATGGATTTTATCAACGTAAAATTTTTATTCAGTTAATAACTTTTTATGAAATTTTATTAAATGTTATGCACACCACTCTATAACGGGATTCAGCTATTGATGATCCTTTTGTTCACCTGAACTAGTTAACAAGACATCTTGGAATATCATCTCTGATACCCTAGGATCAAATCACTATGTCATATCTAGAGAATTTATTTTTGCAATTAATGAAAATGAAATATCTCCTAAAAATAAGTGGAATATTAAAAAAGCCAATTAGGCATTATATACCTCGACTATTCAGACTTTGCACGATACGAATAACCTTCACTCGGATAATCTAACTGAACAGTACTCCTCCTTTATCTATAATATTAAAATGAATCGCAAAATGTGTTGGTAAGCGCATAACGCAACAACGCATAAACCAATCTTAACAATTATTTTTTTTAAATGTTCCTTAAAGTCTAAGGATGGTTTTTACGGCGAGAAAAATGCGAATAATTTCCGGGAAAACACTAAAACGGCTCTTTTCTTTTTCCCATACAAATATTTTCCAACTAAATTCCTATTTAACTAATGATGAGAGACGCCCTACTGTTGTTCATTTAGATGTGCATTTAGAAATTGGACAAAGAGTATATTTTACAGCACAGAACGTAGTACAAAGAGCTGCTCAGCCACCATCTACTACATTAACAAGTTTTTTTAAGATATGCCAAAACGATGCTTTTGCTCAAACATTGTTATATTCTGAAATGCCAAAATATTATACTTGGAATTAATCCTCAAGGAAATTTATACGACGGAACCAAGGAAAACCAGTTCCAGCATACTCAGATATATATTCTACCGATACGATTGGTCGAATTTATTCAGTACATCCAAGAAATGATGAATGTTTTTATTTACGACTGCTATTAGTCGTTGCTAGAATTGCTAGAAAATGACCCTCATTAGGATCAAACTCTCAATGATGCTGTAATATCATCACAAGCTTATCAAAGACGAACATTGTTTTCTATAATCTTATCTACATGCTTCCCATCAAAGCCAAATGATTTGTGGATCAAGTACAAAGATAACATGTGTGATGATATTTTGTATCAAATACGGATTAGTAGCGAAGAAATTTACAATGAATCATTGATTTCAATTGAGGACATGTGCTTGATGATGTCAAACAAACTATTATTTCAATTAGGCCTGGCCGCGCCCAATCGTCCAATGCCTAATGCTTTTAACCAAGAGTTGCACCGAGAAAAACTGTATGATCTCAACACTTTGAAAGAATTAATTCAAACAAATCTTTCACTATTGAATCAACAACAGAAGTATATATTGAATACACGTATGAAAGAAAAAATGATAAAATAGGAGGGATACAGGACATACTTTTTTGATTTCATTGATATTAGCAACAATTCGCTCACAAAATAAAATTGCACTTGCACTTGCCTCGTGAAGAATCACAGAAACTTTGCTTGAAGGTGGTCGAATAGCCCATTCAGCACTAAAATTGCCATTAAACATGCAAAGCAACGAAACTAAAACCTGCAACATTTCAAAGAACTCTGCAATGGCAAAGATTTTGCAGCAATGTGAATTGATTGTTTGAGATGAATGCACGATGGCACATAAATAATCTTTGGAGACTTTGGATAGAACTTTACAAGATCTACGGAGCAATCATAACCCATTTGGTGGTGCAATGATTTTATTAGCAGGAGATTTTCGTCAAACATTGCCAGTGATTCCACGATCAACGCCAGCTGATGAACTCAATGCATGTTTAAAGTCTTTCAATTTGTGAAAACGTGTCAAAATACTACACTTAAACGAGAATATGCATCTCGATTTGCAAAATGACCAATCTGGAGACATATTCTCGAAACAACTCATTGACATTGGTAATGGCAAATTTCGTATAGACACCTTGACTGGTTGCATTAACTTTTCTCAAAGTTTTTGTCAGTTAACTCGATCAAAAGATGAACTGATTCAAAAGGTGTTTCCAGATGTTGCTCAAAATTACAGAAACCATGATTGGTTTAGCGAACGGGCTATATTGGCTGCAAAAAACATCGATGCAAAATACGAAAAAATTACAGGCGAATTAAGGATCTATAAATCAGTTGATACGGCTACTAACCAAGATGATGTCGTCAACTATCTGCCTGAATTTTTAAACTCGCTGGATTTACCAGGATTGCCACCTCGGAATCTTCAATTAAAGGTTGGATCGGTAGTTATAATGTTAAGAAATATCAACCAATCGCGTCTTTGCAAAGGCACACGGTTAGCGATAAAAAAATTATTGAACAACGTGATAGAACCAACTATACTGAAAGGAAAGTATAAAGGAGAAGACGTTTTGATACCACGCATCCCAGTGATTCCGACTGATGTACCATTTGAATTTAAACGACTACAGTTTGTAGTGCGGCTTGCTTTTGCTATGACCATAAATAAGTCCCAGGGGCAATTATTTTTGTGGTATTAATATAGAAAACCCATGTTTTTCACATGGTCAATTGAATGTTGCCTGTTACGGTGTTGAAAAATCATCAGATTTGTTTGTATATTTACCAAGTAATCAAACAAAAAACATTGCATATCATAAAACTCTACAATAAAAATAAAACAGATTTTTGTTAATAATTATGATTCACTTGATTTACAATAAGGCAATTACTGAAAATACTTATATACGTTTTATTTCATTATTCTTTATTACATCGGTTATTAACCCTATGGTAATAATAATAATAAATAATTAATTATCTCTATGTTTTGTCATTGAAGCACCCACTTTATAAATATTTGTCACCTTTAGATTTCCACTATCCCTTTAGATTATTTTTCAATCAGGTTTGAACCTTAAGTACCCTTCTTAGTTTGAAGCCCTCTGGCAGACATCCCACTCGGGGTTTTTAGTGGGCCCAAAAGGGTGACCAAAGTTCGCGGAAGCGAAGATACTTAGGTCACCCGAGCTGACCCTCACACACCGCCCTATCATCATGGTGACGGTTCTGTTCAGGAGAATTAAAGAAATAAACTGCCATATTTTAAATCTATTTGACAGAACGAAGTCTGTGGAGTCCGCTAGTTATTAATATAAATACAGCCGCAGTAGCAGCTATAAGCCAATAAAAACGTTATAAATGTAAACGGCACCCACCTCCTTGGTGGAATATTGATTGTGACAATATTATCAAACAACGAAAATTGGATTCATTAAATTACAAAAAAAAACTAATTTTGAAAATTACCTTCAATATTAGCAGATCTCGGCTAGAACCAAAAAACATTAAAAATATAGCAAAAAAGCATTTGATTAAATGGGTCTCTTCCCTGAATAAAAATACATCAGCTACAACTCTTTGGAATTAAGCTAGAAAAATTTACAGAAAACCATTATCAAAAATAAAATATTTCGATCAGAAATGGATAGATGACTTCCTTATTAAAGTTGCACCACCAACTGCGAACCCTCAAAATTCCAGCTAAATAGATTCAACCCCATCTGACAAAAATCATTCTCTATTAAAACCTTTAACTTACTATAAACAATTTTCGCTATAAATTATCGTAAATACAATAATCCAGGATACGATCATATCAAATATTAACCTTCCAGAAGTAGGACAACATTTTCTATTAGACTTTTTAAATCGGATGATTCAAGACAATTCTGAGGTAGATTTTTTTAACATCATTGTTATTCCGATTCTAAAGCCTGCGAAAGATCCAAATTCATCCGAATCTTATCGATCCATTTCTCTCTTTTCGTGTGTATTTAAAACTTTGGAACGGATATTAAAACATAGACTAGAATGGTGGGTCCATACCAAAAAAATACTACCAAACAATCAGTTTGGATACAAACGAGGATGTGGAACTTTAGATGCTCTAGCTACACTTTTAACGGACATACAGAGTAACTTTTCTAGAAGTAACCATTTGCCAACCTTATCTCTAGATATAAAAGATACTTATGACAGTGTCTGCTTCTTCGTCTAGCCATTCACGTCCACATCTGAACATAAGCCTCTTCAAGTTTTCCTTTCCATTGTTTTTTATTGTACGCTACTTGTAGCCAATTTTTCAAGGCAGTCCTTTTCATATCATCTGTCCATCTCATAGGAGGTCTGCCTCTGGGTCTTTTGTGTTGGTATGGTCTCCAGGTTAAAATTGATCTGTGCCATTTGTTTAGATCGCTCCTAGCTACATGTCAAGCGTATTCCCATTTCAACTTTAATGATTTTTGCACCACATCGGTGACTTTGGTTTTCTGTCTTATCCGTGTGTTTGTTTTCTTGTCCTTAAGTAATATACCTAGCATTGCTCTTTCCATCGCGTGTTGAGTGACTCTAAGTATATTCATATTCTTTTTTGTGATTGTCCATGTTTGTGCCGCATAAGTTAATATCGGAATAATGCATGCATCAAAAACTTTAGATCTAAGATGTAATTGAATTTGTTGATTTCTGAGTATATAGTTCAGTTTACCAAATGCTGCCCAAGCTAACTTTCTTCTTCTTTTTATTTCTTCAGTTTGAATTTCCCTATTTAGTATTATTTTTTGTCCTAAGTATATATATTCTTCAATTTTTTCTATAACTTTATCGTTTATTATTGTCACGGTGTCTTCGGAGTGCATGACTTTTGTTTTGTTTAAATTCATTTTCAGTCCTATTTTAGAAGATTCGGTATGTAGTTCTAAAAGCATGATTTGCATTTCTTGTAGGTCAGTAGCTATCAGGATTATGTCATCTGCAAATCGTAGATTACTGAGGTAGCGGCCATTGATGTTTATTCCCTTATATTTCCAATTTAGGTTTTTAAAAACGTCCTCCAAAACTAAGGTGAACAGTTTGGGTGATAAAGTATCTCCCTGTTTGACTCCCCTGTTTAATGGTACAGGGTTCGTGTGTTTATTTTCATTTAGGTAGTATGTAGCTGTAGCTTGGTTCATAGTTTCTTTTATTAGGTTAATATATCTGCTGTCTATTCTACAATTTTGGCGTTTATTACGGCAGTGTGTTCTATGGTATCGAAAGCTTTTTCGTAGTCTACAAATGCTAGGAAAACTGGAAACTTGTATTCGTTACATTTTTCTATTAATATTTTTGTGGTTAACAGGTGATCGGAAGTTGAATAGCCTTTTCTAAAACCTGCCTGTTCATATGGTTGGTATTCGTCTAATTTCCTTGTTAGTCGAGTAGTTATGACTTTGGTGAGTATTTTAAACAGGTGTGACAGTAGGCTGATGGGTCTGTAGTTTTCCAATTTTCGACTATCGCCTTTCTTGTGTAATAAGATTACTTTAGAGTTGTTCCAGCTCTTAGGGACTTTGCCCTGATGTAAACAACTGTCCACAAGCTTAGTTACAATTGCAATTAATTCCTGACCTCCTTCTAATATCATATCTGTGGTAATATTATCTTCTCCTGCAGCTTTATTTCTCTTCATATTTTCCAATGCTGTAGTTACCTCTAAAATTGTTACTTTTGGCATTATTTCTGATCCAACATTTTTTATTAATTTCCGTGCTGGTCTTATCTCATCATCTTGTTGATGTGTTCTGTAAAGTTCTGTGTAAAATTCTTCTATTCGTGTCAGTATGTTTTCTCTAGTTGTGATTTCATTTTCGTCTTTTCCCATTAATGATATCATCTGACGTCGTCCTAGTGTCGGTCCGAGGCATTTCATACTCTTATTTTTTTCAATAGTTGTTGTTATTAATTTTTCGTTTTCTTTTCTTTTTTGTTGTCTGATTCCTTTTCTAATCTGCCTATTAAGTTCTCTATATTCGTCGGTTCCCCTTTTGTTAGATTTATTTAAGATCTTCCTTTTTTTTTATTTGTTGTAATATTTCTTTGTCTAATTCATTGTATGTTGTTTTTGGTTTTTTCAGTTGCAGAAGGCTTTTATTCACTGTTTCGGTAATAAGGTTATTCAAATCATCAATATCATTGGAGTTTATCTGCTGCATGCTAACTTGATTTAATGCATGCGCTATCTTTTTATTAAATTCACTATTTTTGATTTCTTCAGATGTCCATTTGTATCTTTTTTCATGTATTCTTTTTCTTTCTAGTTTTTTGTTAATTATTAGTTTTGTTCTTATTAGTCTATGATCGCTTCCTAGGTCAAACTGATTTAATACTGATACGTCTTCTACTAGGTTTCTATTCTTCGTTAGGATATAATCTATTTCATTGTCTTTTTATCGGGGCTCATCCATATCCATTTTCTGCTTGGTTTTTTATTGAAAAAGGAGTTCATTGAGTACATGTTATGTTCATTCATGAAATTGAGAAGCATTTGTGTCTGCTTACCTCGATTAAAAGACAAAATGATTAATCAATTTCAAATACCGACAAATCTGACACAAACCATAAGTAATTTCTACACTAATAGACGCTTTTACGTTAGAAACCTTAATATACCAAGTAACACTAATAAAACAATCAAATATGCTGATGACTTTCTTTTCTTTTTTATGTATACATAAAAGGACTAAATATGAGCCCTCCCTTACCATCTTAAGAAAATTACATAAACATTTCTCAAACTGGTTTTGTGAAAATGGCCTTATTTATCCACTAATAAATCAAACGTGTGTATTTTTTCATGACATAAGTAATATTCCTAACATAAATACTATTATTTTATTAAATGACTAAACTTTAAATTTCTGTAAGTCAATAAAATATCTAGGTATCATGAATCAACTAAAAAAAAATTATTTGCCAATTCAGCACTTTTTTCTTTATTTTCGTAGTTTTGTGTTTCACTTAGTATACTTTCTTTAGTATGTTTTTTATCTTAATTATTTGTTTACAAATAGTTTATTTTTTATTACTAACCTACCCTAACGTACACACAAAAAAAATTGTGATGAAAAGGCCTAGGCGTCTATATTCGTTGCTAATACACAGTAAGCAACGCTGTGGGTATGCGTAGTTGTACCAGTGTTGTAGCGTTTTAAATTTGGTGGAATATTTTCGTTTTTCTGTTTGCAAATGAATTTTAAAACGATCAATATATTATGGCATTTTAAGTTGAGATTCTAAATATCAAGTTTTGGTATTCAGCTGTTTTTGTCTTTCGTCGTTAAAACGCAATAAACTGGAATATTTAAAAGTTGTTTCGAGTCCCCTAATATAATATTGCAAGTCTGGTATACGGTTTTTCTAAGACGTATTAACTGAGAATATTTTTTTTTTGTCTTTGTTTACATTAATATTTCCCTATTCTCTGTATGTATTGTGAGATAAAAAATTTCCAGTTAACCAATTTAAAAGTAAATAATCAAGAAGTTTTTTTGTTGGTTCGTTGCTAAGAACGAGGTCAAAAAAGGGTAGATTGTTTGTTTTAAGTTTGTAGGCAAAAACTAGCTGTGAGACGTAAAGGGAAATTTAGGCCCCAAGCAGAGCAGACGTGCTACAATGAAGTAAAGCAAGAGATGCCAGAGTAGAAAGATATTTTTTGGGTTATGTTTTAAGACCGGTTAAGGTGATAATACTATCTGCAATATGGCAATTTAGAACATAGTAATCACCATAAGATTTGTGAACCGGCACTGAAGAAATTTGGAAAATTATTATATAGGATGTCCCCGTTGTCAGCTTGCTTCCTCCACAGAAAATAATTCTACATCTCTTGATTGTTCGTCCCTGAGTATGGAAATGGTTTGCTTTGTCCCTGTTGGAGAATATGTCCAGATAGGTGTTCCATAGATGTTAACAATTTTCTTTGAAAATTAAGTGCTAAACAGTGAAATCAAGGTAACATTTAACATATTAATTTTAAAGTAAAGACAGACATTATTTTTGATAATTATTAATAATTGCTTTCGTTAAAATTTAACAGCTAAAATAAAACAGCTAGCTTCATTTGTTTCGATATTTATTTGTTTTGTTTGTTTTAAAAAAAGGTTAATCTCTGTGCGGTAATATTTGTAAGTTTTTGTAGTATCTCCAACCCCTTTGTAAACGGAGTTTGTAAACGGACACATGTAAGTTTTTTTATTCTGTATTTGGCAACTATTTATATAGTATATTTTTTATGCCATTTATGTGTTGATAACTGTTTGTATGAGACAAAAATAAACGTTTTGATTTGTTTCTCTGATCCATTTTTGTTTTTATTTTAGAAAATCTCCTAACCTTTGTGTATGTTTACTTTTTAGGAAGAAAGAAACTTTCTTTCCTCCAGCAGGAAGTTTTCTCGAAGCGGCGTCCCTTTTAAATAGCTAGAGGTATTTCTTCTTGTCTTTTTTTGCCCATTTGTACAGGAGATTTATGTAAGTAACCTTTTTATTGTTCTGAAGCTATTTTCTTGTGGCATTTTAAATTAATTATTATTCTTATTATTCCTTATTATTATTCCAGTTAAATAGTAATTAGTAACCTTTTTATTTCATTCATTGTGTAGATACCCCAATCCGACCAATTTATTTCAACTTATCCACGACCCCAGCTCTCCAACAACCAACTGAGTGTCGTTCGCACTAGTAGCGTTTATTTTGCTTGCCTTATCTTCGCCCCCATAGTTTCTGCCCCCAATTTTTCTACCCTCATGTTCTTACCCTATGGTAAGCAAAATAATTTCGTTACAGTGTGACTAAGCTCCAATAGCAAGCTGCAAAAAATAAATTTATTTTTAATTTTATGAATTTCAAATATGTATTTATTTGGAGCACCAGGCTAACTTATCACGTAGTTTGTACCCATACTGCGGGTGTTAAATTATATAATTTTATTAACTAACCAACAACAAAAAATCAGGTGATTGGTAATTATTTTTCATGAACTCGTTAATGATACATTCTAAAAAAGGGAAATACATTTTTGAGAATTATCAAATTAACATATTATATCCCTGCTACCCCTGTTAGTTACCACAATCAAAAATATCTCACCGTTTCATCGAAACGAAGTTATTCACGAAAATTTAGCAGCTCGATTGTAATTATTTTTAAATTAGGAATTTTTACTATACCTTTTTAACTTAATACCAGGATAACGTACCACGCATTATGTAAAAAAATGTGGGTGTTAAATTATATAAATATTAAAGAACCAACAGAAAAAAATCAGGTGGTTAGTCATTATGTTTCATAACCTCGTTAATGATACATGTTGGAAAGGGAGGGACTCTTTGATAAAACCTTGCATTTTATAGGACAAATATTTTTCTGACTAATTTAGATAATTAACAACCCTTGGTATTAACCCTTTACTGCACGATTTTTTATTTTTCGTTACTAAAAAGTTTGCAGACTGGATTTTCGTTATTTTTGTGGGAAAAAATAATAAAAAAAATTCTAAACAACTATTTTTTTTTATTTCGGAAAAACATAAGTGTTGTTTATAAACAAAATTATACAAATAGGATATACTTAAAACAATATTTAGAAAAAATGAAAAACAGTTCTTCGTTTTAGTGAAGCAAAGTGCTACACCACACTTTTCGCACAACACATGTGTATAGCCATTTTAATGTGAAAATTTACACCTTCTTTGTTTTTCGGACCATATAGGCCAATGGTTAATTCCATCCATTCGAATATCCTTTACTAACATAACCTGTGCTGTGCCTTTTCTCTTCTCTATTTGTAGCGCTTCCTCAGTTTTACTTGCTGAAGGTCTTCTCCTTTTTGCAATGGTGAATCGCTCTCCTGTGCTGCATAATGTTTCTGCCAGTTGTGTTTCAAACTGTGCGTATGTGACTTTAGGCTTCACGCCAGTTCTATGTATGTTCAGCTGAATTCTTGTAAAGAATCCAACTGTTAGCAACAGTTAGATCTAGTAGATGGTAAAATATTTTAAAATACCAGTTTTTACTCCTTAGAATAATTTTATTCCGTCCTATGTTGATGTCCAACAAATCAACATCACTTATATGATGGTTGTATTTTTGTAGAAGATATGAAAAACTTACTTCTTTTGTTCTCTTTTGTTTCTTGTCATATCTCTTGGCAGTAGTTTTAGGAACTTTGCCAGCGAAAGTCGATAGAAACGTGACTAATTTTTTATCTTTTCATACTAAGCTACTTATTTCCACGCCATCGCAAGTACCAACAAACTCTACACTAGTCTTTCTTTATTTTTCATAGCCTTTTCATCCGGAAGCTTAGAATTTGGAATCCTATTCCTTCTTACGGTTCCTAAACTGTGAATACCTTGTTTGAAAAGATATACAAGGGGAGGTATAGAAGTGTAGTAATTGTCTAAATTAAGCCTGTGACTCATATTCCTAGGAATAATTCTAGCCAACCTCACCACAACCTTTGCAGTTGCTCCGAAGTCAGGTTCAAAACCAGGTATCGTTTTTTGACCACTCTCTTGTCCTGTATATAATTTTATACGATACGCATATCCAAAGATACTGCATAAGACAAAAAATTTAAAACCCCATTTATGTGGCTTGTTTGGTAGATACTGCTTCATGTAGTGCCTGGCTTTGGTAGAACAAATTTGCTCATCGACGGACAGATATTGTCCCAATGGAATTCAGTTTGAAAATGCTTCATTGAGGTGGGCAATTATTGATCTAATTTTATAAACTATATCTTAGTTTGGGCTATAACGGGATAAGTCATTCTCATCATTATTGAAATATAAAAATTATCTGATTTTTTCGTACCTGTTGACTGACATTCATAGAACTTTTTATTTTCTCACAGCCAATATCTTCTGACTAATATGCCCTTGTATTGGGCAAATAAACAAGGGATAATTGTATATATATATATATATATATATATATATATATATTCTGCTATATGGCATATAAATTTGACTTCTTCATAATTTTGTCTAAAAGGCTATCTGTGAAGAATAAATTAAAATATTTATAGGGACTTTCTAGTTGTAGGATATGATTTGGAAGACTCTGATTTCCTCTAAATTTCAGTTGCTGTTCGGATAAGTTCATATCTTTATATAATGTCTAAAAATAAAAAAAACCATCTAGTATTTTTTATCACAAATTTATTGTAGAATAAGTATACTTTTGCCCTTGGAGTAAACCGGAGTTTCTAGAGACTCCTCCTCTACAGTGCTATTAACTATATTAGTGTATACAGCATTCTCATTCATTTCGTTCACTGGTTCAGAATCCTCATTATCATCATCATCATTATCAAACCCATTTTTGCTATTCCAAGTCTATCTATTATATCGGCAAGTTCCTTGTCGGTCAGCGGCCTTTTATCTTTTCAACTCATGATGTTTTATCTAAAAGATAAAATTTACTACATATGCATGATGTTGTTTGTAAACAACAACAACAAAAAACATGATTATGAGAAAAATATGCACAGTATATACCGCAAGACATCATGCATTTTACTTACCTTATTAATAACACGTACAATAAATTTACTAAAATTACTTTTGGTGAAACTAACAAAAACAATCTGACGCATGTGTCAGTATCTAATTGTGTACACTACCTCACTAAGAACCATCCATGATTGTTTAGTCTACTTACGCTGATTAATACTGCATTGTGAGTGAACGTCATGCACAAACTGGTTCATCTTTATCTGCTATTAAAATCAATGTTTATTTTTAGCATGTTGTTTTTAAGCAACATTATGCAGCGAAGGACTAATACATTTTTGAGAGCTGTCATATTAACATATTTCATCCCCGAGACCTCTGTTAGCTACCACAAATGCAAATTTTTGTAATGGCAAAGTTAGGCATCTTGTCAAAATGAAAATACTCAAGAAAAATTAGCTTGTTAGTAATAAAGGCTAAAAATGGGCCCGGGATCCCGGACTATATTATATGATTCATGCTCGTTTATCCTAAAACTTAGTGGTGTCTCTGGTGGTTTCTTCCACGTAGAAATTGTTGCATGTACATGGTATTTATAAAAGAAATGCATATATAAAACACCCTGCCAATGGTAAAAACAATATCCTCAAATGTTTTCAGCCATTTACATGCTGCTACCTACAAGACCAAGGTCAAGTATGCCAATTTAAAAATGACATAACCTAATAACAAATTACTTTGGTTGTACTTTTTCGCAGAATTTTTTATAAATTTTTTTTGGAGAATGATTTTTGTAGTAAAAGTCGAAACGTCAAAAACTAATTAGTTAAAAATTTGATTTTATTCCAATCAATAATTGTAGCTTAATCCCATATAAACATAAATATTTAAATTAATTCTTCAATTTTAAAAATAGCTTAAATTATAAATAATGTCATTTGCATTTACCATTTTTCAGTAATGAGTGCTTTCGAGGAAACAGAAATAGAGTTCTTTGAAATATTTATATAATTATTAATTATTATAAAATTTAGGTAAATATACATACGAAATAAATTATTAAACCTGGCATAATATAGCAGTTAAAAGTTAAACAATCTGCAAAAGTTTCTGTTTAACTGGGACTTATCAAATTAGGCAAAATAGTATAATTTGACCTAGATATTAAGTGTAGGGTTAAAAAGGGTTACCTGACGTCCATATTCACACCGTTGCAGCATCTGTGTATCCATTTGAAATTTCGCTGATCCCAGTAAGCTGATTTTTAGTCTGTTCAGATAACGGTCATAGTAATTGGAGAGAGCGACTGATAACACTAACTAATTGTGTTAGATTAGGGTGTCTATGGCCATGAAGGTTTAATCTCAATTTATATGAGGGAGTTTTGTAGAATAAATATAGTACAGTAGCTTTTATGCATAAAGAAGGAAAAATTATAAATGGAAATACAAATTTATACAATTGTTTACTTTTTACGTTGACTGGTATACCACTTATTTTATTTGGTACCGTATAATTTATTGAGGAGAACAGGAAATCTAGAAATTACTAATGTTTAATAGATATGAGTTTTACGAAAAGATATAATAACTGACTATTCTAATATTTACATGGAGTAGGTAAATGTCATTAAATCGTAGTAATGTTTCATTATTAAATAGGTATATATTTTTTATAAATATGTAGTTATATATATATATATATATATATATATATATATATATATATATATATATATATATATATTAGTGATTTTGACAGTCCCATGCGACAAAGGATCCAATACAAAGACATCTACAATCTCTCATTAACTAATTAAATAAACTACATTCATTTTACAAATTCTTAACTGTAAAAAACTCACGTGAAAGCCAATCAGGGTCGTACTGAGGTGTACCATATGATTTTTAAAAATATTTACTTTTGACACTATTAGTGTAAGAATTTCTTGAAATTTAATCATTGTAAGCGAAATTTAATGTTCCGTTGAAGAAAAATATACTAAAATAAAATATTCATTAACTGAGAGATACATAACAAACTGAACATTTTGAATAAAGTAGCATTGTCATAAGTTTATTAAAGCATAAAAACATACCATTTAAATTACTTAAAGTCTAAGGTGCTACATGTGCTGCTGTCTTCTTGTCTGGATTTATTATTATGGGTTCGATATGGTTCTGTATTATATTGTCCAACTTCCACATTTTGGACTCGACTTTTTATTGGACGTGTTGTACACGTTTCTGTCATGTAGTTGGACTATTATTATTTATTGCATCATAAAAAATATTTTTCATATCTGCAAATTTAAAAGTAGTGTTTTTGGCTTCTACATAAATGTTTACTTCTGCCCAAATGAGCTCAATCGGATTGAGCTCACAATAGTATGGGGGTAGCCTTAACACTACTTTGTTTTGGCTTTTTGCCATCTCATCAATATATTTATTATATTGTCCCTTATGTTCCTTAACAATAGCCAGCAGTTGCACTTTTAACATGGAGTCCTCAAACCGTACATTTTTTTTATTTCAGCCACGCTTGGATGTCAGCTTTTCTAGAAGAAATAGTTGGAAATTTATCCTATTTTCTGGAATGATAAGACGCTTTGTCCAATAGGATAATGGAATTGTCTTCTAATCGAGGCAGTATATTTTTGAACAAATTTTCGAAAGATTTCCCGTCCATGTCCTCGTGGTAGTCCCCACTTTTTTTTATTCAAACACCCACAGCCCTTCTGGAACAAACCCATCTTCACAGCCAATGTGACAGATTATTAGTCTTTTTTCTTTTCCTGAAAATTTTATTATTTTAAAATTTACTTGAAGTAAAAAAGCACATAAACATTTACCTGCAGGATTTTTTAACCACGTAGAAAGTCCATCTAAAAACGCTTGTTTATAAGACGTTACCGAATTTTCGACCCATACTTTAGATTTGGTGTGATTAGTGTTTAGCCAAGTCTCGTCTAAGTAATAAATTTTGCGGTTTTCATTTCTATAGGACTTAATTTTTATCAGAAATTCTCGTCTCCCCAAGACAATTTCGTCCCTGTCCATCAAATGCTGTTTCGCTGACGACGTTGAAACTTAAAATTTATTTCTTTCAATAATTTAAAAACGTAGTTCTTTTGAAGTTAGGCAAAACTGGATCTTCATTAACAACTCTCAGAACTTCTTATTGCTTCTCTGTTAAATTCATCCAGCAAGTTCAAATAATTTAACGATGCTCAACTGATTTTAGTGTCGACAATGTTCACGTAATTTCATATTCATGAACCACATTGCGTACACTACGGCTACATACGCCAACAATAGATGAAAAGTAACAATATTTGTTAAATAAAGTGAAAATGCGCACTCATATCAGAAACAATATCAGTACCTGTTTTATCTGTTACTCTAATAGAAATCGCACTTTTCTACATTGTAGGGTTCTCCTGCTTTTCCGTTTTAAATACATTTATAATCATATCCTTCATTTTAGCGTCAAAATGTCCCTTTACTGGTCTTTTTTTTAGGTGGAGTGAGGGTTAAATCAATATTAATGAGTTCATCGGCTGTATCAGTGCTTGACATTTTTGTTATTTTATTTATCTTCAACAACTTAATGCACTTAGTTGACTAAGAGAATGTCAAAATAGCCAAGGGAAAAATAATATGTATTATAATAAAACCAGCGTCATCGAAAATATCGGTAAAGTTATGAAACAGCATTCTGTATACTTTTTCAAGTCCAGAAATATTCCATTAACTCACCATAAAACTTCCCCAAAGAACAGCTTGGATGCACATGACATTTGGCATACATGTTAAATAAAAAAAGATATATTGTGCCGATGTGTGTTTTTGCCCTAGGGGTAAGTTTCACCCATTCTCAGGAGTGAAAAAACATACTTTCAAAATAAGTCAGAAATTGGATAAAATGACTAATTTTAAGCAACCTTTGTGCTATAGAGTTTTTTCATTGAGTCAATACTTTTCGAGTTATTTGTGAGTGAATATGTTCATTTTTTAACAACAAAAAAAAGTTTTTAGATGGTTTTGGCAAATAACTCAAAAAGTGAGTATTATATATATATATATATATATATATATATATATATATATATATATATATATATATATATATATATATATATATTGTTATGATATGTATGATCGAGAAAAATATTGGTTTGTTTAAAATATTTCAAAGTTCAAAAAAACATTAAAATAATTCAGATAAGTAGGATAATATCCAACAAACATTTCGGAGAAGGAAAGTTATTAAATTCTTGGATTTCCTGTACTAAACAAAATGTAAGCTTTGCATAAATTATTTCTTTGTTATACTTGAAAATTTTAAGTGAAATCCAAAAGACAATTGAAATACATTAATGCAGTGATTAAAGACAATAGAAGGGATTATAGAAAGAGGTTTTTGTTAGTTTTTAAGAATTATAGAAAAATATTATTTGTAAATAAGTTTTAGGAAATTTATAATTATAGGAAAAAATTTGTTTGTTATCGAAATGAAAAAATGGGGGAATTGTGACGAGTTTTGATTGGCGGAGATTGAAAAAGGTGGAATAAGTATGTAGGAAAAAGTTTAGCGAGATTTTAGGAGAGAGAAGAGAGGATCAGTTGGTTTCCAAGTCTGGGAGAGGAACGGTGATTGTTCTCTGGCGGTTCCTGAAATGTAGCAAGCAGTAGTGGAATGTTAGTGAGTTTTTGTGGAGTTAGTGTATCTGACAGAAGCTGAAGCAGCAAAATATTGTAAGTCATATTTCTCTACTTATATTCCAAGAGTCACTGTTCAGGCCAACGAGAGATTCAGTTTATCGTAAAGAGAAGATATTCCAAGAGTCATTTTTTCACTCGGGCCAACGAGAGATTCAGTTTATCGAGAGGAGAAAGGCTATCATAATTTGAATGATTTGTGCTTTTGAAGGAGATCATTAAGGACGATATACTTGCAACAATCTGTGTAAGATTGCTGATTACATAGGGAGCGGTTGAGAGGAGATAATATAGTCTACAAGGAACAAGGATTTGGACCACTCATCATCAGAGAGAGATATTTTTATTTTTGCAGTTTTTTTTTCTTTTATTGATAACACAATTTTTACACTTCATTTAGAAAGGATATAAATATTTTGATTAGGAGAGTTAGAATAGTTCGGAATTTTGAGATTTCAATTAATATTGTTTGTACCATAAATTTTGATTGTTCACGTACGGAGAACAAAATTTTGAGAATCCTTATATGAGATTTGTTTATTGAAAACTTTTGAGTGTAAATTATTTCATTATTTTTATTTCAATATATAGTGTTAGATCATATGTGTTTTTTATTATTCCGGTATTCTCTGGACCTTACCTTTCACATGTAATAGCATAGATATTGAAGCACGAATTTAACCCTGAGATAAAAGAATTAAAAATTGTGATAAAGTCATAATCATATCATTTAAATAATTTTAATTAATAATCAAAAAAATTAATTAGCTAATTATTGCTTGGCGCACCAAGACTTTAAATATCACAATAACTGGCTTCCAAAACGTGGGGCTTGAAAATATCGCAGCTTTACATTTGAAGGAAGGGAAAGAGATCTGGAATAAGTACAGGTAATCCAGAGATAAAAACATATAACATTGAGGGAATTTGAATTTGAAAGTATTGTGACAATTTTTCCAGGGAATATAAATTTGATTTATTGATTGATCGTAGTTAGTGGATATTTACTGCTATTGAATTATTTGATTTTATTTTTTTTACCAATCATACATTTGATATTTATTTTGAATTATTTGAATTTTACTGATTGCATATTTGATATTTGTCGTGAAAATTTAATACATTTAGGGAGAAATATTGTCGTGTTCTGAAACATATAGAGTGTTGTAAAATTTCACATTTGGCGGGGACAAAAACAGTAACGAAAAGAAACAACATGTCGACCACAAGGAGTCAAAGTAAAACGCAAGAAAGGAAAGAGGATAAGATAGAAGAGGAAACAATTATTGATGAAGGATCGGATAATGAAGGAAATACCACAATAATGGAGGAAAGAAAAGAAACAGGAATGCTGGAAAAATTATTAGCAATGATGCAAATACAGACACAAACAATGAATGAAACATCAAAGAAAATGGATAAAATGGATAGAAATCAACAAGAAACATCACAAAAAATGGATGAAACAAAACAAACAATAGAACTAAATAACAGAAATATAGAGCAGCGTTTGGAAAACTATGAACAGGAAATTAAAGGATGTGTTGAGGGGATAAAGAAAGAACTGATACAACAAATAGAAGAGATTAATGAAATTAAAAATAATATGAAAGAACAAGAAATGAGAATTAAAGATAATTTGGAGGGATTAGAAATAAAATTTGAAAATGCGCTACAAGAAGACAGGAAGGAAGTAGAAAGAAGATTAAAGCAAAATGAAAAACAAATGGCAGAAATTGAACTAAGAGGGGTAGAGAGAAAAGAAGTTATCATCCATGTACCCAGTACCGTTTGTTAAAAATTTGAAAACCAAATTACAACATATTAGATATTTTGACGATTGCAAAGAAACAATTAGAAACCATTTGAAAGAAGGAGCAGCGTTATGGTATGAAAGCAAGGAAGATGAGTTTGAAAATTGGACAGATTTTGAAAATAAATTTCTCAACTATTTCTGGGGGAAAAATAAACAGAGAGAAATCAACCAAGAGCTACAGAATGGAAAATATCACGAAAAAATGGGAATATCTGAAGAAAGATATGCTTTGCAGATATATAACAATTCAAAATATCTAGAATACAAATATTCTACCGAACAGCTGGTAGAAATGATCAGCAGACATTTTGAGGAAACGTTGGAAGATCACGTGATTTTGAGAAACTATCAAGATATTGATAGTTTGTGCCAATTCCTTCAATTAAAAGAAGCGAAAAGAGAAGAAATGAGAAATAGAAGACAACATGACCAATATAATGGACCGGAAAGAAGGTATTCATCAAATTATGACCAGAGAAACCGACATCCCAGATCAACAAACGAATATAGGCCGAGAAATTACAATAATTACAATAGACAACAAAATTACGATAACAGGAATGACACACAACAGAGAACATATGAAAATCACAACAGGAATAGAGATGCACAAAATCCTCCGAATAGGAATACTAACGAACAAAGGGACGATAGAAATAACCAGAGCTTCCAACAACAAAATAGAAGGGAGATGAATCATGTAGCAATAGTAAACGACAGACAAATTTCTAATTCTAATCTAATATTTTTAGATGCATTTATAAAACATAAAGCGATTAAAATTGTGATTGATTCTGGATCGGAGATATCGCTAATCAATAAAAAACTAGTAAAAGAATTAAATTTGGACAGATTTGTGTATAAGATTCCTAGGGTTGATTTAGTGGGTGCAAACAATAAAAATTTGACGACAGTAAACGAAGGCTTGGGAGTACAGATAAGAGTGGGAAACAAATTCCATATTATGAAATGTGTGGTGATTGAAGATTTAAATCATGATATGATAGCGGGAATTGATGAATTGAGGAAAAAAGATATCACCATAAATTTTTCGGAAAATAAACTGGAAATCAGAGCAGAACCAGACAACACAGGAGAAGAAAAGCAAACAGATAGGAAAACAAATTCTGGAAGGATCAATGCACAGGAAAAACGCAAAGAAATCGATATGACGGTAGAGGATAAACCGAAAGTACAAGAACAAGATCTAACAGAAAAGAAAAAGAGAAGGAAGAAAAAGAAGAAGAGTTCGAAAAGAAAGCAGGAAAATAAGATGGAGACCAGAGAAAAACAGGAAATAGAAGGTACAGAAGAATTGTTGGCAACCGACGATAAAACAGAATGGAAGCAGGAAGAAAAAGAAGGTATCATCAGAGAAATGAAAGGAATAGAAACATGGTGCTCGAAATACCAAAGGGAATTAGAGGATAAAAAGAAAACAGAAGAAAAAATGGCACTGATGGACGAGAATCCAGAATTTTGTGAAGAAGTATTATGGACAGTGAACACATGTGAACAAAAGGTGGATGAAAGAAAAATAAATTGTGGAAAAAACATGGAGAAGGAAATAGAGAAGATTTTAGGAAACCATGGAGATTTTGTTAATAAAGTAAATCAAGTGGTTAAAAATTATGAACTTTCTTTTAAGGGAAAATACTTGGAAAAATTTAAAACGAAAATATATCCAATCCCGTATAAAGACAGGCAATATACGGGGTATTTTAACATTCACGACATTTGTCAGTATCATAAGTAGATTTTAATAACATAGTGAAATAATTTGATCCTAGAAAACTTTTGTCATTTTTAAAATTTAACAAAGAGTTTTCGGCAGATCAAATGGCGGGGATTTGTTATGATATGTAAAATCGAGAAAAATATTGGTTTGTTTAAAATATTTCAAAGTTCAAAAAAACATTAAAATAATTCAGATAAGTAGGATAATATCCAACAAACATTTCGGAGAAGGAAAGTTATTAAATTCTTGGATTTCCTGTACTAAACAAAATGTAAGCTTTGCATAAATTATTTCTTTGTTATACTTGAATGACCCGCATAATTTTAAGTGAAATCCAAAAGACAATTGAAATACATTAATGCAGTGATTAAAGACAATAGAAGGGATTATAGAAAGAGGTTTTTGTTAGTTTTTAAGAATTATAGAAAAATATTATTTGTAAATAAGTTTTAGGAAATTTATAATTATAGGAAAAAATTTGTTTGTTATCGAAATGAAAAAATGGGGGAATTGTGACGAGTTTTGATTGGCGGAGATTGAAAAAGGTGGGATAAGTATGTAGGAAAAAGTTTAGCGAGATTTTAGGAGAGAGAAGAGAGGATCAGTTGGTTTCCAAGTCTGGGAGAGGAACGGTGATTGTTCTCTGGCGGTTCCTGAAATGTAGCAAGCAGTAGTGGAATGTTAGTGAGTTTTTGTGGAGTTAGTGTATCTGACAGAAGCTGAAGCAGCAAAATATTGTAAGTCATATTTCTCTACTTATATTCCAAGAGTCACTGTTCAGGCCAACGAGAGATTCAGTTTATCGTAAAGAGAAGATATTCCAAGAGTCATTTTTTCACTCGGGCCAACGAGAGATTCAGTTTATCGAGAGGAGAAAGGCTATCATAATTTGAATGATTTGTGCTTTTGAAGGAGATCATTAAGGACGATATACTTGCAACAATCTGTGTAAGATTGCTGATTACATAGGGAGCGGTTGAGAGGAGATAATATAGTCTACAAGGAACAAGGATTTGGACCACTCATCATCAGAGAGAGATATTTTTATTTTTGCAGTTTTTTTTTCTTTTATTGATAACACAATTTTTACACTTCATTTAGAAAGGATATAAATATTTTGATTAGGAGAGTTAGAATAGTTCGGAATTTTGAGATTTCAATTAATATTGTTTGTACCATAAATTTTGATTGTTCACGTACGGAGAACAAAATTTTGAGAATCCTTATATGAGATTTGTTTATTGAAAACTTTTGAGTGTAAATTATTTCATTATTTTTATTTCAATATATAGTGTTAGATCATATGTGTTTTTTATTATTCCGGTATTCTCTGGACCTTACCTTTCACATGTAATAGCATAGATATTGAAGCACGAATTTAACCCTGAGATAAAAGAATTAAAAATTGTGATAAAGTCATAATCATATCATTTAAATAATTTTAATTAATAATCAAAAAAATTAATTAGCTAATTATTGCTTGGCGCACCAAGACTTTAAATATCACAATAATATATATATTTTATATACCTTATAAAATATCAAAAAAATGGTGTACGTATAAGCCAGAAGCACATTTGTAGCTAATGAAAAGTAGAGTCTTATTCGTCAAATTTAAAATCGAATATTTCAAAAAGTGCTTAATTTTTTTGATATTTCTCGTTGAAATATTCGATTTGAAATTTGAATTACTTTTCATTAGCTACAACTCTGCTTTTACTTAGTCTATAGACTTCATATAAGTATAAGCACATCATTTTTTTTTTAACTTTTTTATAAGTCATATTTTTGCTAAGAATATTTTATTCGATAAAATACTTACTTTTTGAGCTATTTCCGGAAAACCGTCTAAAAATGTGGTTTTTTAATTGAAAAATGATCATATTCACTCGCAAATAACTTGATAATATTGACTAATTGGAGTTAGTCTGTTTATTCAATTCTGGACTTATTTTGAACGCATGTTTTTTCACACCCGTGAACGAGTGAAACTCACCCCCATGGCAAACATCGGCACAATATCACTTTTTTTCATTGCCGTTAGCTATGTATATATTGTATATACCAAATATTATGTAAATCTGAACGGTTCTTTAATATTTACAGCAAAAACCGAGAATAAATGAACTAAAAAGGAAATAAAACTTTTCGAAACATCAATAAATTAAAATATTGGTTTCTCTTACCTTTATTAAAGTAACTACCGCAAGCTATTTTTACTTTTGATTAACAAATACTTTGTTTATGGAGACTAAAAGTTCACTACACACTATAAAACTAAACACTTAAACTAAACTCTAAAAAATAACACGACCAGTAACTAACTTAACAATAACTATAACATATAACACACAATATATTAACTTAAAAACCAACACGCTACAATTTGAATTTAAACAGACTGACAAGTTTGGACCTGTAAAATGAGAATCTGTCTGGCTTAAAGCAATAAATTAAATTTAATAGCCTTTTAATGAATGAAAGGGTGAATATAAACACGTGCATTTGTTCACAGTTGGGAATTTGCTGAATGAATGTACTTTTATAAAAATAAAAACGGCGCGTAGTATTTGAGGAGTGTCGATAGAAGTGAATACTTTTTATAGCGCGTTATTACTATGTAAGTTATTAAAATTTTACGTCGCCTTATTACTGAATTGTTAATATTTTTTTTTATATTATCACCATACATTTAAATTCTTTATAATTTAATAAATCTTAGTTTTTTTTAACAATGTTGGTTATTGATTTTAGTAATTTTTAAAATTTGTTAAACGTTATAGGGTAGACTACACAGTGATTGGCTAGTTAAGAAAGTAGATGCAAAGAACTAAATTTTTTTAAATAAAATTTCACTTAAAGATACCTTAATATTATTTTTTTGGTTTCTTCGGGTTATTAAAAAAGTAGTAAAAAAATATTTTTGTCATTTAAATCAATGTTTATTTGTAATTTTAAACATTGTTTTATTTGTAAAATATTCAAAGTTACTTTCAATTATTGTCCAGTTGAATACCAGTAATTGGCATAAGCAAGTCATACATATGATTCTGTAGAGTTTGAAACAGTACTGGAAGCCCTAAATCAAAGCCGAATGAATTACTGGCACACGACACTAATCAAAAACATCTACGAGAACGCTACATCAAGTATACGACTACACGAAGACAGAGAAAAATTCAGCTTAGCTCGAGGAGTTAGACAAGGAGACAATATTTCACCAAAATTGTTCACGGCAGCTCTAGAGTCAATATTTAAGAACACTCAATGGCAAAATATGGGCATCAATATAGATGGATAAAGATTAAATTATATAAGGTTTTCAGATGATGAATTATTCTCAGATAACTTACAGAATACAGTTTCTATGATACATTCGCATTAAAGTCTGTCTGAAAGAGCAGGATTAAAGATAAACTCTGAGAACACTAAACTTATGACAAATCTCGTAATGAGTGGAAATATGACTATAGACAATAATACCATACAACAAACAGACACTTACAAATATCTGGGACATGAGATCAAAATAAGCAGAGACAATCAAACATATGAAATACAGAGTCGACTAGGCCTGACATGGGCAGCATTTGGCAAATTAAGCCATATTCTAAAATGTTCAATTCCAATGTGTTTTGTCTGTACAAACTTATGGAGCAGAGACTTTAACACTCACGCAAAAATCTGCGAATAAACTCAAAGTTACACAACAAGCCATGGAACGTGCAATGCTGAACGTGAGCCTTCAAGACCACGTAACAAACCAACAAATCAGGCAAAGATCAGGAGTTCAAGACGTCATCGAAGGAACCACGACGCTTAAGTAGAACTGGGCAGGGCACTTAACCAGAACACAAGATGGACAAGACGTATTATGGAATGGAGGCCCAGAAACTATAAAAGAAGCCCAGGACGACCACCGACTAAACGGACCGATGATATAAAACGTGTAGCGGGAAACTGGCTACAAGCGGCCCAGTGTAGAGAACACTGGTAAGAACTAAGGAAGGCCTATGTCCAACAGTGGACGCGATTGGCTAAATGATGAAGTCATACAGTATAGCCCAAAATAAACAGTACTGAACTAATTATTTTATTGTTTTAAAAAATAAATATTATTGACACTTTATAACATATTCTAAATGAGCTCCTCCTCTCTCAAGACAGACTTCATACCAATATTCCAGATTTGTCGTAATATTGTGGAATAAAGGTTGTCTTAAGTCCGTGAAGAAGGCTCTATCGGCATCCTTTAACTCATTGATGGTTTGTGGTGTCCGTTTAAAAACGGCAGTTTAAGACATGCCCCAAATGTATGCGTCTGGAAAAGTTAAGTCTGGAGAATGTACTGGATAGGGAAAGTCAGTAAATCGTGAAATGAATTTGTTTGGAAAATATCCTGAAGAAATTGACGAACTGCGACAGCAGACTGGCAAATTGCCCCATCCTACTGGAAAATTGGTCTCGAAATGCCAAATTACTGTTGTTTAAGTGTGACTTGCCTACCATTTTCTTCGATAAAGTATGGACCAATGATTCCGTGTCCCAAAACTGCACACCAGACACTCACTTTTGCGCTATGTGGAACTTCTTGAACTACATCTGCCCTGGCAAAGCCCAGAAATCGATTTGTGCGACGATTTACATGGCCTGACAAATGAAAATGTGCTTCGTCTGAAAACCATACATTTTTAAAAAATTCAGGATTTTCATACTGTAGTGCAAGATTTCTGGTACAATATTCTCACACGAATCTCACACGAAAATACACCCAGCTCCTTCAGGATTTTTTTAAAGGAAGTTCGTTTTAAGCCAAGATGCAACGCTGTTCTTGTCTGGCTGGATTTTTTTGTTTAAGGATTACTTGACAGGTCTATACTAGTTAATTTGAATATGACAGCGCGCACAAAGAAACACCTATGATTCAGTTTTAGTACTGTTTATTTGAGGCAATACTGTATTATGAAAACAATAGGTAGATATTTAGCTGTACTATAGAATTCATTTATTTTTAATAATAGAATAAAAAAATAGAACAAAAACAATTTTTTCAAAGATTTTGTTAACAACACAAGTGTTAGAAGGACTGTAAATAGGGATAAAATATAAGGAATTTTTATAATGCATAAATTATGATATGTCCAGCTACAGTCGTATGATCGGACACCTTTGCTTGAACTTATAACAACTTTCGTACAAAAATGAAACAAAGTTTTCCGACAGATATTGGATTATAAGGAAAGTCATTCTGTTGAGGTTTATTATCACTTTCAGAACTGGTAAAAACTCTTTTATGTGACGTTGAAGTATTTTTGTATTGTTTGTTAATCCGTTTGTCCCTGTTGTATTATTGTGTTTGTTGAGTCTTTTAGATTGAGTTTTATTTTTTTTTCTTTCAGTCTATTGTTTTCTTGCTTTCCTGTTTTTATATTGTTTCTCCAAATTTTTTTGTAGCTTTTTTTTTGCTTGGATGATCTTTCTATTTTACTTGCTTCTTTTTTTTCCTGTTCTTGTTTTTTAATCGCCAATTTCTCCATCTAATTTTTGCTCCATCCTGAACTAGTTAAAACAAAGGGTAATCTTTGGCTATTCTTTTTTCTTTTTGGTGTTTAGGCCAAATCACGAAATGTCGAATGCTTTTATTATTTTGGACATTTTCTTTATTGTCCTTTATAAGTGATTCTTCTTTTATAGACACCTTCGAGGTTACAATTTTTTGTAATATATCACTTGTCAAAACAGTTTCTTCTAAAGGCTGAGGTTAATTTTTATTCTCCTCTATAAGTAATTTTTCTACAGATCCTTTCTGTGTTACATTTTCTTGTAATACCTATATCATTTGTCTTCATAGTTTCTTGTAAAGGCTAAGTTTCTTTTTTATTTTCCTGTATAAAAATTTCTTTTATATTCCTGTGCTACATATTCTTGTAATTTTTCACCTGTCTCCATATTTTCTTCAAAATGCATCACTTAATAAATGTGGTTGTTTTTGTCTCTTCATTTACATCTATTTCAAATAGTAAATTTTCGTCGAATATAATTTTCATATTTTCTATTTATATGTAAACTACTCTATTGATTTCTAGGTGTTCTGAATCGTCACGAATTTCTGTATACAAATGGTTATTGCTGTTTTCATACTCTTTAGATAATTTATACAACAAGATAAACTCATTATGACTTGCTTCGCCAACTATTTTTTTGAATTGCTGGAAACAGATAAACGGAATATTGTGTGAAACTATTTTCTCTACTTTTGTATTATTATTTGGATGAAGAGTTTGACGTGGTACTTTAAACGATTGGGAAGCATTTCTTTGTGACATCCCATATCCGATGGTCTTCAAAGCAAGCAAAACATCTTCTTTAGCATATATTTTTTTCAAATTGTGCACCCTTTTTTACTTTGGGTATCTAAAAAAAGGTCTCTATGTACCTATGTGCCAAACACTAAACACACAATATTATTAATACAATGTATTTTTACAGTTAATGGCCAGTTGGCCATTAAAAAAAATACACTCAGTGATTGGCATAGATAATTTAATGAGAAGGAAGCACATTCGTGCAATTATTTACTCAAATTTACTTATTTTAAACATAATAGAGTAACATGGGACGATAAATTTTAAGTAACAAAACATAACTGCTAAAATATCCTTCTTTCCAATACTACCTGTCCAATACTACTATTTTTAAGTATTTTTGCTAAAAAATCTTCATACACAGCACACCATCTGATAGATCTTTTACTAATTTTCTAAGGTTAGGTAGAACAATAAAATTAAGTTAAAAACTATTTGTACAGGGTTGATACTGTCATAAAATAATATCAGTGGTGAGTATATTTTACTATAATCTTAAAATAATGTAAAAAGCCTACAATGTACCAATATCTGATAGTGGCCAATCACTATACATATAATTTACCTTATAGAATTTATTTAATATTTACATTTTTATAGTATTATCTTGTATTTATAACTTCATTTTGATTATCGTTTACTCGAAAAGATTCCGAATGCTTAACGAATATTTAAGTACCCAACAAAAGACAAGCTATTGTTCGATAATAACTACACTCTGTAGGGGTTTCTTCTTTTTAGATATTAGATTATTTCGTAATGACGGTATGAGATTTTTGTTTTGATACAGGGTAGCGACAGCCGCTTATACATATTTCGACCTCTTTAGGTCTCCTCAGAGCGGTATAGCCACTACTCTGAACCAAAAAAAAATCTCTCCCGTCCTAGACAATAGTTATCAAAATAACTATATACGGACGTTACTACGCCATCTAAAAACAAAAAGAGAAATCAAACGATTTCTACCTGGCGAAACCAAATTCAAATTTTTACCACTGCGCTTCCTAAAACTTGCGAAGCAAACAGCTCAGAGTAGTGGCTATACCGCTCTGAGGAGATCTCAAGGGTCGAAATACGTATAAGCGGCTGTCGCTGCCCTGTATCAAAACAAAAATCTAATACCGTCATTGTGTTATTACTTTACTTCGGTTGGAGTACCAGAAACTGAATTCACTACGAATTTTGACCATGATGAACGGTATGTGGAATGCAATTTTAGATTCCCTTGCCGAGTAATTCATCAAGCTGTTTGCTTCGCAAGTTTTAGGAAGCGCAGTAGTAAAAATTTGAATTCGGTTTCGCCAGGTAGAAATCGTTTGATTTCTCGTTTTGTTATTAGATTATTTATTATTTTAGATTTGAGGAGTCTCCTCTTTGTATATTGTGTGGATAATGCTAATTCCGTCTTTTCATATGCCTTTTATTATTTTAACTGTTATTTGGTCCTTGCTACCAGATTTCTCTATTTTATCTTTTTATGGCAGCTACTATGGCATTATAGTTACATATTGCTAATTTTTGTCACCTTGCAGTTTTATGTTATATCAAAGTTGTCTATTCTCTGCTACTAAATTTTAAATTTTTTGTAAGGATTTGTTTGATATCCGATATAATGAGCAGTTTTTTTGTTGAAAAAAAGACTTTTTACCTTTTGACAAAAACATATCTAAAGCTTTTTTGCATATTTTTGTCCCCTTAATGTTTACATAAAAGCTTCTTTTGGAAAAACAGAAGTACTTTACCTAATCCCCCGAGTTTAATGGCATAAAACATGTTTTCATCTAAATCACGTCGCATCCTAACAAACATTTTTCTTCAAAGCAAGTAATTTCAGTAGGGAGCTATACCTGAAAAATTCAACTCGCCACCTCCAACTTCTTTCCAATTTTGCGAACTTCATTATCAGAACTCCCTCGTGATTTAAAAAGCACCATAAAATCCAATTATTCTTGCGATCGAACACGTGCTTACAAAATATATAGGATGAAAGCTCCTCCTGTATTAATGAGACTGGTTATTTTTATTAGGTTTCGTATTGTTAGCTAATGCGTTTTGAAACAAAAAATAAAACAAAGAATTGGATAAAGCTCGACTTGTTATATTTTTGAAAATTATTAAAAAGCATAGTCTATTCTACATAGTTTTTAAATAATTTAGAATAATCATAAATTTTTTTAACAGCTGTGCGGTGTTTCTATACTGCTATCTGGTCACAAATGACCAATTATCAGTTATTTTCTGACCTGACTTAATAAGCAGCAAATACTTAAATCTAAGGGCTTACCCTATGGCTTACTCTTATTTTATCTATCAACTAATGCACTACAACTAACATGCAATAACTTCACAGCACTATACTCTGCTTTTTACACTAAACTATTACACATTTACACTAGCTCAAATGGTTTTGACCTTATGAGTCTTCTCTTTAGTTCAGTGTAGTCAAGAAGCTGGATTGCCTCGACATTCACTTGACTATGCAGCCTCTGCTTGTGAATTGCTGCTGTTCTCTTGATTATTTCAATCACAGTTTCCATACCCAGGTCCTAGTGGAGGTTGCTGTTACGGATATACCAAGGAGCATCAACATTGTTTCTCAGTACTTGTAGTACTCAGTACTCTCTAGTTTTGAAATCTCTGGATAATATGTAGATTACTAGCTTTGGTACAGCCCTAGAGTTGGCACCCATATACCCATACTGACCTCAGTACTTGCTAGTAGATGGATAATTTATTATGAATTGATAATGTTGAATTTTTTCTAATCAGCCAATTTTTCTTTATGTGCCGTCTTCTACCGAAGGTTGGCAACCATCACACGATGGGTTTCTCTGTTTTGTGCCTCATGTATTATGTTCGCAGCTTCTGGTATTATGAAACCATTTTCTCAAGTTTCTCAGCCAGGATTTCTTCTTTCTGCCCAAACCTCTTCTACCTTCAATCTTGCCTTCCACGATAAGCTGTAGCAGACTGTACTTATCATTACGGAACACATGGCCCAGGTATGACGCTTTCCTCCTTTTAACAGTTGTTAACAATTCCACCTCTTTACCCATTCGTCTTAATACCTCTGTGTTGATCACTCTGTCTGTCCAAGGTATTCTCAGTATGCGTCGACACAGCCACATTTCTAGAGCCGCTAACTTCTTTATAGTTGCTGCTGTTAACGTCCACCCTTCAACTCCGTAAACTAGCGTAGAGAGTACGTAGCATTTCGTGGCGCGCCATCGGAGGTTAACGCTTAGGTGGCGGTTGCTTAAGAGCTTTCTCATTTTGATGAATTTGGATCTTGCTATTTCAATTCGGATCTTAATCTCTACGTCTGGGTCCCACTTATCATTTACTGTATATCCCCGATATTTAAATCGGTGTACTCTTTCAATACGTTCGGCTTCAATATTCAGGTCAATATGTTCAGCTAATCAGCCAATACAATTTCTTATATCCAATATCAAGCTTCCCTCTTTTCTTTTTGACATGGACTTTCCAGCGCAGCTTCGCGTCTAGGGTGATGCCCAAGTATTTTGTTGATGTTGCATAAGGAACTTGGGTATCATTTATTCTAACTAGGAAATTTTCTATTTTTTTATTTGTAAAGTCAATGTGTTCAGATTTAGTCTCATTTAATTTTATTTGCCATTATCTGGTCCAGTTATGTATTTTATTTACTGATAGTTGCAACTTATTAGTCGCTTCTTCACTGGTGTCTCCTATCATTAGTATGGCTATATTATCCACGAAGGTGGCAACAGTATTTTGTTCCAGCTCTGGAATGTCAGACGTATACAATAGGTACAGGACCGGACCTAAGACACTCCCTTGTGGCACGCCAGCTTTGATATTTCTTAAGTCGGTGTACACTTCTTCTTATTTTACTCTGAAATATCTATTCGCAATGTATTATTTTAAGATTTCTGAGTAATGTTTAGGTTGATCGTTCTTACATAGTTTAAACCCTCATGTCAGACTTTATCAAATGCCTGTGCTACTTTGAATGAAGAAGATTGTAGAGCAGACTTTCTTTTCCTCTAATGTTTTTTCTGTTATATTCGTTATTCTGTGAACTTGATCTATAGTGGAATGTTGATTTCTGAAACCAAATTGATGATTTGGTATATGATGTTTTCTTTCTATTATTGGTTTAATCTTTTTAATAGAAGCTGTTCAAATAGTTTTGACATCACCGGAAGGAGTAATATTGGTCGATAGGATGTCACTTCATTAGGAGATTTACCTGGTTTGGCGATCATAATAACTTCGGCTACTTTCCAGATTTTGGGAACATATCTCAATCTAAAAGCAGCATTTATTAGGTGTGTCACCTTAACTATGGCTTTTATTGGTAGATTTTTTAATACTTCTCCTGTTATGAGATCATATCCTGCTTTCTGTTCGTTACTTCTAGCCCAGTTGCCGTTTTTCAACTTGATAGGAGGAGAATGAATAATTGATCTCTTCAATCTTTTTGTTACCTTCCAGAACGAACAACCTGTGTTCTGGTCAGCTGTTAAATTACTTAAAAAAGAATTAATTGTTGAATTGTTTATATTCTGTATCTACCTTTTTAGTTTTTGTGTAGCATTATTTAGACTAGTTTTGTCTCGTGGAGCTGTGTATTGCTGCCATTTTTTTTAACTTTCTTTTTTCTACTATGAGTTCTCTGATTTCTTTTAGATAGTTGTTTCCTTTTGTTCTAGAAGTTATTGTGGGAGTATTTTCCCAAGTTACCTGTTAGATATTTTTTATAAAAACTTCTAATTCGTCATCAAGTTGCGTCGTGTTTCTCAATGGCACAGCAAGATTCATTTTGTGTTCAAGATTTGTTTTGAAGCTTTCCCAGTCAGTTTTTTTATTAGTCAATATTGGATTGAACTCTTTTTTAATCACTATATCTTTCATAGTTAAAATTATCGGTGAGTGATTAAAGTTCATGTCCCAACCGTCATTGATATCCAGATAGTTAGCTGAGATACTTTTGTAAATAAAGAAATTTATCAGCTCTGGAATTTTGTTCCTATCGGTAGGCCAGTATGTTGGTCTACCAGTAGAGATTACTTCACCCTTTTGTTCATTCACAGCTGCCAATAGTTCTTTTCTTTTAGTTGTAGTTAGCCTAGAGCCCCAGTGGGTATTCTTTGCATTAAAGTATCACCGATGATGTACCTTTTTCCTAAAGTGTTCATAAACTCTTTATATTGTTCTCTTTTAATGGAGTGTCTAGAAGGACAATATATTGAACTTATATTTACAGTATGTATTTTCATGTTTACACAGATTGTTGTAGCTTTTATGTGCTTAGTTGCATATTTTACTTCCTCATGATGCAAGACGTTATCTTTAATTATGATAGCGCTTCCTTCTTTAGCTGCATTATCTGGGTGTACAGTAGAATATACTCTATACCCCCTAAATTTTACATAATGACTGTTTAGTGAAGAGTGTTTCAGAAACGAGACACAGATCAATTTTCTCAATATCTAGTAATGCTTGCAACTCGATCTGATGTTGTAACCGTCCATTTGCGTTCCACACCATTATTCGTAGGTCGTTAGCCATTTCTGATTTTCGGAATAGATCCTTTAGCGCTTTGCTCTAGTCGGGTAACTCTGATATCGATTTGAGTTATCTTGTCATCAATCTTGGTGAGCTTTTCCAATATCATTTTTAGTGTAATATCAGTTTCTTTTTCTTGTTGCGATGATGCTTGTCTTCTTGCATTCTTTGTTATATCGCTGTAACTTCAATTTTCACTGACCTCTGCCGTTTTTAGTTTTTTGCTTTCAATAACTTTATGGGGCGCTTTTATAACATTGTCTTTGTTTGTTTACTCGTTTCTTATTGTTTGTAATTTATTAGCTACATAACATCCGCGGTAGTTTGTAGGATGATTTTCTCCACAATGAACACATTTTGGTTTATCTTCCGGTGGTTTTTGGCAGTCTTTAGTATAGTGTTAACAAATATATTTTAAATATCTTGGCTTCATTTTACAGTATTTCCACGTGTGCCCGTAAGCCTGGCATCTTTTACATTGTGGGACTAATCTGGAACTCTTTAATGGCTCGATTTCAACTCTCGTACTAAGTATGTCTGTTATGTCGTAAATTCTATTTATATCTTTATGCTGTCTAAATGTTAGGATTAACATATCTAGTTGTTTTTTAGTTTTCCATTTGAATTTCTTGTCAGCTTTAATGGCTTTATATTGTCGTTTTTGTAGGTCTTTTACTATTTCCTCTGGTGGCCATATGTGATGTAATTTCTTAACAACGACTCTAATTGGCCTCTCTTGCTTATTTTCATAAGTGTGGTACGAAAGGTTACTCGTATTTAATTTCTCTATTAAAGCTCTGTAATAATCGCGATTGGCTGTATTAATTTTTATAACTTTAGATTTTTTGATTTTCATAGTGAAGCTAATACCAGCCTCAGTCAGGAGCTTGCTCAGGTCAACAGTACTTTGAAAACCTTCTACTACTACTGGAGGTGGTGGTTTTGGTTTTTTAATTGGTTTTTCAATTTGTGTTTCTGCACTTGATTTTTGCGGAGAGGGAGGAGTTAATGATGCATCCATTTTACGTTTTTTGTTAGTTTTCCTATTTTCGATTCTTATTCAGCCCGTTTCATACGCTAAATCTTCTTCATGGGTGCAGTATTCAAGTTTATCTGCTTTTAATTTCTTTTGTAATTCATCAGCACTTGCGGTTAACCCTGTATGTTGTTCGGTTTTTTCCAGCTGTGCTTATCTCTTCTCTAATTATGATCATTTCTCACACCTCGCCGTCTTTTTCTAAGATTATCTAAATGAGGTGACTCTCCTTTAGTTTCACTGTTTCTATTTTCGGCCGAACTAGACATATTGCCAGAAAAATGTGATTAAATTACTCTTAACTGCACACAGTATCGAAGCCGGTAAATCACTGAAAATATTTCATTTCGCGACACGAGGCTTGCATTTTAAACCAAAACAGAGCGCAAGGTCAAATACAGCATGACACAAATTTAAATATTTATTTCTTAAAGGGACTAAGTTAGTTTACTTAGGTTCTTTCTGCGCTAAACCATTATTTTCTCACACAGAAATGCAAGTAAGGAATAATCGAATTTAGTTCATTTCTGCACCAAACGGTAGGTTTTGGATGAATAATTAATTTCGCATATTAAAAGAAAAAAGGCCAAAATAGCACTTAAGCCCTTTTAGGAATAATCGATTTAGTTAGATTATAATTTTTCAAATATTTTCTTTAATTTGTTTTATAATAAAGAATAAATTGTTGAATAAAATTGTGTCATTCGTCTGGATATTAGCGTCTCTTATGTTTATTTTGCTCCGTTGAAAATTAGTTATTTTAATTATTGAATAATTGAACTTTTGTTTTTGGTCAAAGTAAAAGTAAAATACCGTAAAACCAATATCGTATTACAAGTAGTAACATGTTGTAGTGAAATATTACAAAAATAGAAAGTAAATAACGAGTCACATAAAAGGGCTCAGATTTATGTCCTACCACATTTACTACAGCTCCCATTAAACATATTTATTGATATGTCTGGAGCTAATGAACATTTGTAAATGGTGGCACTTTATAAAATGAAAAAGGGCAATTAAAATATCGATTTGAGAACATCGGACCAATTCTACAAGAGGTTGAGTGCCTATTATTGTTACAGAAGGAAATTGAACCGACTTTATTATCAATTCGATAACTTAATTTGAGTGATTTTGTAGTCCAGGGTTGTATTAGTCGTCAATAATATTTGGTTGTGTCTTTTTATCATAAAAGCTGGAAACAATTTAAAAAAATTAAAATTATTAAGTAAGGGATATTTATTATTACTGGAAGGAAAAGTACAGGGCAAAAGATCAGTAGGAAGACGCCAGAACTCGTGGCTGAAAGACCTGAGGAGATGGTTCGACCGCTCATCCGCAGAGATCTTTCGCGCAGCAGTTTCCAGAACTACAATTGCCATTTGGATCGCCAACCTTCGAAAGGAGACGGCGCAATGAGAAGAAGAAGGGATATTTGTTTACTAATTAGTGTTATAGTCTATTAACCTATTTATTAACCAGAAACTAGTTATATTAGGTTCTTTCAATTGTGTCGCGAATTCCTCGGCAGAATGTAGTAGGATCTGGTTACCCATATTGAAAGAGGAAGTTATTAAAAGAAAAATACCAGTATTGGTAAGTCAGTAACATATAGAGAATACATCATTTATGTTTTTTAAATAACAAACATATAAAATCGGAATTTGGTGTTTATTGAAGGTAAACTAAATGCACGATCAAATACTTACCATGTCGGGATAGTATTATGAGGTTTTTTTCCTGGTTTTTCCCTCATAATTTACTATAGAATCACTAACAGGAAAATTTTACTGTCATCATGGCATGTATTTGTCTTTTTAAAGACGAATTACATGTTATGATCTTTTCTGACGGATATTCTCAAGTTAAAGTTGATTTCATGTAATCGAATGAACTATCTTATAAGTAAAGTCGTCCCAGGAACGCAACTCAACAATATTGGCAATATCATTTTAAAGTCGTCTACTTTAAAATATATAAGGTATGTCTGAATTGTCAATATAGATGAGTCAGATAAAATTAAATTATTAGAAGAATTTTTCACTAAGTAACAAAAAACAAAATTTGTTTAATTTACTAATGTTTGTATTTTGAGAACGATTTCCGAAGTGGAAATTGAAACGTCAATAAGCTTTAATTGTGGCTTATTCCCATTTAAATATAAATTAATTTAAAATGCCACAAGAAAATAGCTTCAGAACAATATTAGGTTCTATTATGCAAACAAGAAACTTTCTATAATATGTATATTATACATCGTAAAAACCCATTATATGGTTGTACAAAATTTTTATAGGAGCCTTTGTGACCTATCATTACGAAACATACACTTTTTAAATAAACATTATTAAAAACTCGCAAGATAATAGAAATATCTCTACAGGGAAGCGAGTTTGTCAAAAAACGACCGCCAAATAGTACGATAAATAACGGAAAATCAAAAGGTTGTACAGATTGATTAAAAAGGAAATTTTAAAGACTTTAAATAATACTGAAATAACGGGGAAAGGATCTCCAATAATGGACACAGAAAGGGTGACAACAGCAAAATTAATATAAAACCAAATAAAAATCGTAGACTCGTTATCAACTATTTTTTTATTACATCGACAAATCAGGGAAGACAAAACAAATTCTAATAAGCAAAAGATATATACTTCTGTGTGTGAGCCAATCTTTTTGCCACAGAAAATTGTTATAAGGATGTTTAAATTTTTATCTTAGAATCGTTTATAAACTTGATTAGAATATTATATATGGATTTGTCAGAATAAGGTAACAGATTGCTGTTGTTAACTGGTAAGTTAATATTGAGATCGATTAAACCTAAATATAGGCTCCGAGTCTGTTCCCTATGATTAAGACAATCGAAAAATACGTGGTTTAAATCTCAAATCTTTTTAAATTTTCTTTCAAAAGTAAACCTATTTTGTGAACCATAGTTGTAGAAAACGATCTGTATGTTATTAGACGTTTGTTGGCTAACATTTGCCTACGTATTTGTAAAGGTGGTTCTTGGGCTTCTGCTAGAATTGCTTAGTTTGGTGAAGACATCATAGCTCCTAGACAAATTTTTATTGATTTAAATTGTATTTTATCTAGTGTTAATAAATTTTTTTTGCATGTTGAGCCATAAAGAATACAACCATAATCCAGAATGGATCGTATGTAGGATCTATAAAACATTAAAGAGATATGTTGATCTGCACCTTATCTTTTTTTGGAAACAAAACGCAGAAGGTTAATTCCACGCTCTCACTTTTGTTTTACATACTTTATGTGGCTGGACGACAAGAGTTTTTATCTAGGATCATGCCTAGATACTTATACTCTTCTGCTAAGGGAAAAATATAATGACCTATCTGGCATCTGCCTGTGACTTTTTGTTTATGTCCACTGAAACACACAATCGAAGATTTTTCTTGTGATATACTAAAGCCCATTTGTTTTACCCAATTATCTATGTTACTAAAGGTAAGTTTTAGAACCAACATACAATCTTCATAGGATTTATGGCTGGTATATAAACATTCTCGTCTGCATATTGAATTATTTTGCATTCGTCATTCATCAAACCATGCAGATCTACAGTATAAACATTAAATAATAAAGGACTTAAAATTAAGCCTTGTGGGAGACCGTTATATAATATTCTTGGACCGTGTAATATATTTCTATGGTTCAGTAAGTTTATTTTTCTGTTCACATGCAAATTTATTATATTTACATATAATCTTTTATCAATACCTCACGCCAGCATTTTTGAATATCCAGATGAACCAGGTCATATGCACCCTTTAAATCTAGAAACAAACGTAGCAGAAATTCGTTTTTTGAGAAACAGAGTTGAATATCCGTAACTAAATGTATGAGAGCATCAATGGTACCTTGACCTCTACCAAATCCATACTGTGAGTAGGAAAAGACTGAACTACTTTCAATAAAATGCTCTAATCTAAATTTTATTAGCTTTTCAAATCATTTTGACACATATGATAATAAATAAATGGGTTTATAAGATTATGGAAGTTCTGGGTTTAAGTTAAATTTGAGTAAATGGATTATGATAATATTTTTTAAAGTATCGCAATATTCTTGTTTTAACCATCAACTATTATAGATTTGTAAAACAACGTCTTTGGCATAGGACGTCAATTTGTCCAATATCTTAGTCCAATAAGTAAAACCGTCTAGACCGGGGGCTGTATTTCTGCTTTTTTAGTACAAAATCTAGTTCTAAAGTAGTAAAAGGTTTTGACATGGAGACTATACTAATATTAAAACGAAAAATTTCTTTATTCCTACCAACAACATTACCAGAGACAGATGACGGTCCAAGATCTCATTAAACAGATATTAGACCATATCTGTTTAATGAGATCTTCAGAAAGTTGAGATTTTTTTTTATACTAATAGTTATTGGAAATTGATCTGACGGTTGTCCTACTTTTTTTCTTTATTTTAAATAATCGTCTGGTTTGGGCTGCTATATTTTTATAGTATATGTAATTATTATGGCTACTTTACATTCGATACGTTTTCAAGGCTTCTGATCGTTTTTTTTTATTTTATATCTACATTCCTCATCCCACCAATAAGGCCTTGGCGTTGAAGGAGTAAAAGATCTTTTTATGAGCATGGATTTGGAAGCAGCTAGAGCGATAGTCTGAAAGTGTAGGGTAGGGATAGTCTTCTCATCGGTAGAAAAAATATTAGATGTCGAAAATGTAGATAAATGTTTCTCTAAATCTATCTGAAATAGCTTTCAGTCAGCGCGGTCATCGTTCCATTTTGTTGATGGATTAATTAGAAATGAAGAAGGTTTAATTTTAAGTTCTATTTTAATAGGAAAATGATCAGATCCCAATGTGTCGGGATATACTGACCAGTTTATACGATTTATTAATGTAGCTGAGATGATAGTCAACTCAACGGCACAATGATTTCCACTGCTATTAGGTGTTCCGTCATTTAAAGAAACTAATTTGAAAAAATCTATGCTTTCGACTAATATTCTACCATTACGGTCATCTGGGATCGGAGACCACATGTAATGATGGGCATTAAAATCACCACAAAAAACTGTTTTATTATACTTAATCGAATTGTTTAAATAAATGTATCCAATCAAACTTTTCTACTCTGATATCAGATGGTTTATATATAGACACAAAAGATATATTTCTTTTATTAAGCAAGACGGCACACACTTCTATTCAGGTACTAAAATTATAGTTAATGTTAATTATTTGATAATCAATGCCCTTTAGTGTGAAAATGCCTACACCGGCATAACCACTTTCACGGCATTTTGAAACAATATTATACCCTTTTAATTTAAAATCAATTTGGCTTTTCAACCAAGTTTCGGATAAAATAATAATATCTACATGAGAATTATTAATATAATTTATGAGATTATTCCTATTACGTACTAACGATCTACAATTCCATTGTAAAATATTTAAGGAAGATTGAGTAGGTTGACAGTGCATTTAGAAATGAATAATACGAGTGAATACTTTCATTGTCACTTATTGCTAAACTATGTTTCTGTGTTGGTGCCTGTTTCACCTAAATTATTAGGTATGTCCTCCGGAGGCGCGACAGCCGTGCCGGAGGCATCAAGGAATTTGGATATCGGTCAAAATACTTGGGAATTCCAAGGTTGGCCAAATCCAAATTTCTAATTGATTCGATGCAGGGAAATTCCACTTTCGCTACGTAAAACAAAGGATTTGTTTTACATAAAAGCAGGTAGATTTTCTCTCATCGATCAGTCGAGCTTGCCTCTTCTACTGTAGACCTAGTCGGTGCTATTATTGTTCCAACTAAGTTATTGTTTTATTTCTGATTTTCTGTATACCTTTTTATTTTAGCATTATTGTATATTCAGACCTTTTCAGGTTAGGATATTACATTGATCTATATTTGTTCATGTACTGATTGTTTATTTTTCTTGTATTTTGTGTCTAAGTTGTTCTTCCGTAAGTTAAGAACACTTAGAAATATTTATCTGCTTTTTCTATTTTATATTTTGATTTGTACATTGTCTAAGTAGTTCTTTCCGGTAAGTCAAAGAACTCTTAGAAATATTTTCATAATCATTGTTGCATTATTATTTCCGATATTTTATCTAAGATATTTTCTTTCTTAAGTTAAGAAAATACTTAATACATTTGTTTCTTTCATTTTCTATTTTATGCTAAGTTGTTTCTTCCGTAAGTCAAGAAACACTTAGCAATATTTTCACATCTTTTCTATATTTGATTTTTCTTATTTTCTATTATAAGTCGTTTCTTCCGTAAGTCAAGAAACACTTAGACATATTTCTATAATCTGTTTCATTTTTGCATTTCTCGTTTTATATTTTGAGTATTTTATTTTTCCACTCTAAGTCGTTTCTTCCGTAAGTCAAGAAACACTTAGAAATATTTCCATATTTTACTCTCACATTTACATATTTCATTTTTCTGTATTTCTGTCCTAAGATCGCCAGAGCCGGCGATGGGTCCTACAGGCCCAAAGGCCCCCTCTCGGCAACAGGTATAAGTTTTCTTAATTCATTTTCTATATTCCATGTAGGTTGAGATCGATTATTGGTATAATAAGTTAATTAATAAGAGATGTGACAAGTAATATAAGTTTAATATAAGTGAGTAATATAAGTGAGTCACACAAATATTGTTTACTACCTTTTTTGTGAGTGTTCATGATTCCGCTCCATAATTGAACACAGATAACACACACTGATCAAAAAATTTTCTTTTGGGACATATGGGTAGTTCTAATTTAAATACATATATAGTTTAATTTACCAAACGCTGTCCAGTTTAATCTTATGCAGCGTGGTAGCTCACATGTCTGGTTATCTCTGCCCAAGCGAATTTCGTGCCCTAAGTATTTATACGACGCAGTCTGCTCAATATACTTTCCATCATCATCAGATTATTCATTATTTGGTTTTGCTTACATTAGTCTTTAGTTTTATCTTCAAGGAAGCGGGGTATAATTATTGTATCATCCATACAATTGGCTATAAGAACGACATCATCTGCGAATCTCAAATGACTGAGCCTCTCTTCATTTATGTTGATACCATAACATACAATACAGATCTGTCGTGAGAGATGGTGTTTCCTTGCCGTACTCCTCGCTGTATACAGAATTTACTTGCCTCGTGTATATTGCTGCTGCTCTGAATCGAAACAAAATCTATCCCGTCGTAAGACAATAATTATTGAAATAATAATTTACAGACGTTACAACGCCATCTAATAACAACAAGAGAAATCATAAGATTTCCTACTTGGCGAAACTGAATTCAAATCTTTTATTTATTTAGGGGTTTTACCTTGTAGTTTTTCATCTGTCACTATTCGGTCTCTCTCTTCCTATTCTGGTGAATGTAATGTGTTGGTTCCGTTCTCGTCTTCTTTAGCGTCCCCATCTGACGATATTATCTACTTTACACATATATCTAATTTCTGCATTAGGGATTATTTCTCCATATCATGTCTCGTAGGCATGCTGACACGTACGCTGCTTTATTGCCCACATACAAGGGTTTCTTCGAAGATGTTTCCATAATATGATATTTGCGTTCCCAGATAGTTGAATTTCGATACTTGTTCTATTATTTTTTCGTTTATTACAAATTTGCATTCCACTAGCTCCCAAGAAATAACGAGGGACTTTGTTTTTAGTGCTGATATTTTAAGGTTAAACTTTTCTGCGTTAGTTTCCAAAGCGTGGACCATTCGTTGTATCTTCATTATTTGATATTATTACTGGGTCATCTACGTGGCATTGAATCTTTACTGCTCTGTTGCCCATTTTGTACCGTGTTCCTGACTTTTTTACTTCGTCTATTAGATTTTTCCATTATCAAGTTAATTAATAACGGGCTCAAGCTATCACCCTGCCTTATACCCTATTGAATATTGACTTCATTATTTTGGTTCCTGTAGTTCTAGAGTTAATATCCTTTATTATCTGTGTTATAGTAATTGTTATAGTCTCTCTGTGCAAAAGTTCAATCACATCGTGTAGTCTAATGCAATCGAAGGCTTTAGTGAGTTCGATATATCACATAAATGCATGTGTATTAAATTCTACTGCTTTCTCTCCTATTTGTCTTATTATGAATATGGGAATATGGGATATGAGATAAAGATCCATAGAAAAACGAAGAATTTCCTGGCTAAGAAATCTCAGAGAGTAGTATAGTTGCAGCTCAGTAGATCTTTTGAGAGCAGCCGCCAATAAGGTATGGATAGATGTGATGATCGCCAGCCACCGATAGGAGAAGAACCTATAAGAAGAAGAATATGGGATCGACAGTTAATATGTTACACTGATCTGTTTAATTATTTACATGCAAATAATTGATGCAGAATGAAGTACCACTGCCAGTATATTGGTAATGTCCTTAAATTATGCCGGGCAGTATATATTATTAACCAATAATCAATTATTTTTAATAAATAAACGGTAATTTATATATACCTTAATACATTTATAAAAATATAAAATATTTACGAATATTTGAAAATAGGTAAAACGTGTTTTGAATAAAGATAATGTTTGTTAAAAACCTATTTATAATTTTCGGAACATTTTTCACCGCATTTAGTTGTACATATTTAGACAGAATTACCTGTTCACTTAAATAATTAGATTACGGTTCTGTTTTTTGTGGATACCTCCTCTTATTAAAAATTCGTTTTAAAAATGGTGTCTTATCAGTTTAGGGTTCATGGGAATGTTTCAGTTGGTAAAAAGGGTTCAGCGTAATCTTCAATCTTTCGATCTTGGGTGGGGTTATTCTGTTAGACATCGATATTGGAGATCATTACATTGGAATAAATTATTTTCTACTAGCACACAAGAAATGTTCATTCTTTTAGGGTATTTAACAAGTTAAGTAAGATTAAATCGTTAGCTTTAATTAATTATTTCTGTTATATTTCCCAAATTAATTATTTTTTAGAGTAAAATACAAACAAGTACACGCCATTAACATCAGGAAAATATTATAGTTGAGAAGTTATGGATATATGTAGCGTTTTACAATCCACATATTTGATACTTTCTAGTAATAGTCGTAGTTTTCTTTGATTTGCTTGTGTTATTATTTATCAACGTTGATTTTTATAAAGGCTAGATGGGACACCGAAATAAAAAAAAAAGTTAACTGAAAAAGCAAAATCGAGGTTCTGAATGAATACCAGACGTGACGTTTAGTGAAATCAGACAAGCTATGTATAATATGAAAGACAATAAATCATTAGAAGATGATTGACTAGTTATCGAATCCCTCAAAAGCAGGAGTCTCTGATCGTCAAAATACAAAAACTTTTTAAATTATGCTTGCGATAAAATTAGATACCATCTAAATGAAATAAGGCAGTAACAATTTGGTACATGAAAAAGAAAATAAAACAGACCTAGAAAACTATCGACCCGTTATTCTTTTATGCCATACGTACAAACTCTTTACAAGAATCATAACAACTAGATATGATAAAAAAAACTAGATCTGTACCAAACCAGAGAGTAAGAGGGATTTCGATCAAAATTTGGCACCAACGACTACCTGCAAATGATAAAATATTGAAAAGTTAGAAGAATGCAATAGATCTCTGGTATTATTATTTATAGATTGCCACAAAGTATTTGACTTGGTGGAAGTAGATGACTAGATAGTGTAATTAAACCATATGTGTAAATAGTGTAAATAATGTAAGTCGCATTAGTAGATTGTTATTTCTGATTAAAAGTAGTAGTAGTGATTATAATATAAAATATTTATAGAAATGCTACAAACGTAATAAAGTTACATAAAAAAAGTCAGACAAAACAATACACTACAAAGCTTTTTATAACTGTCCTATAACGTGCGTTTAAAACCCTTGATTAGAATCATGAAGGAATGGACGTGTACGAACTCATCACTATATAGCCCCCCATAAAATTATTAGACACTCGGAGATATAGTAAACTGATCACCGGCATCCTTTGGAGATTGGTAAACTCATCACCGCAGATAGGTAAACTCATCACTGGGATTTTTGCCTGGTTTCTAATGCGAAAGATTACCTCTTACCTGTTATGCTTCTCGTTTATGTGATAATTTAATAAATTCAGAAATTATTTTAAGCAAGTTGCTTTAAAATTTAACTGAGATATTAATATGAAAATATTTGTCAAGATGTGCTATTTTTGTTTATATCGGAAGTAGTCCCAACTTCGTTATTTGATTTTTATATTTTTATATTTCTCATTGAATTCTCGAGATAATTTGTTAAGCATATATTCGGTCTAAGTCTTACTGTTTTGCCGTTATTTGACTATCTTGAAAATAATAGACGATTTTGGACAGGAAGTAAATATAAAATGTCTAAAAAATAGGAAAAGCTAAACACTTGAGTGTGCTGTTAGTGCATTGAAGTCGAAGGAAACTTAATTTTTTACACGTGCAAAGCTTTACATTTTATGGCATCATTGGCGGAAATTTTTAAATTTGAAGTAATCAGCAATGCATTTATTGTGACAGAATGCATCAAAATGCTTAAGTACAGTTTCCTGTACTTTATCTTTCAATGACTTGTACAAAGATCCCACAATTAGAGTGCTTTTAAAAGCAATTTTTTTACATTTTTTTGGTTGGTTTTCGCCATTATTTGTAGAAGTCAGATGAGTTGTTCATTTTATTTTATAAACATCATGACAACTAACCTCAATTAGTGTAAGATACAAAATAATTTTTATTCTGTAATTTGTACTAATTTTGTTTATTGTAGCACCCTAATGATGTCAATAAAGATTTGCGAAAGCTTGGTAGACTAAAAGGAGTACTTCTTTGTCCTATCTTCAGCTGCACACCCAAATAGTTGTGTTTTGTAGTAACTGATCAGCGTTGACTACAAGCGTTTATCGCTTTTTCAGTTTTTCAGTATATATATACATATATATATATATATATATATATATATATATATATATATATATATATATATATATATATATATATATATATACTGAGTCCAATTAAGTCGGTACCATATGGAAAATTTTGTTATTTTTAGTTTTATGAAAAAAAATTTATTCTCTAGTTCTGAATGATCTAGAACTTCAATCATCAGAATCAGATATTAGTATTCTTCGGTCATTTACGCGGTTCGTTAAACAACATGAATTTTATTAAGACTTGAGAATATCCACAATTCATTTTTTTTGACAAACCGCGTATACAACTAAAAAAATTTAATATCTGATCATTGTATTGTAGGTTTTAGATCATTCAAAACTTTTTATGTAACATAATTATTTTATATAACAAAATCCATAAAACTAAAAATAAAAAGGTTTCACATATGGTGCCGATATAACAATGTGACTTTAACAATTTAATTAGTAATCTCAAAATATAATATCAGAAAAGGTTATCTACAGCAACAAAGTAATATTATGCCTTGCCTACAAGAAACATCTTATACATTTAACTTAAAGAACTTAATTACGCTGATTTTTTTCTGTTTGATCAGGATGATTCGCGAAAACCAGTGCGAAACAAAACAAAAACGGTATAAAATTTCTACTCACCAGTTGTATGACATTTAGCTTTACACCCTTTCGTCGCACAAGTCCACAAAAGGCAATTCGATTTTTTTAGAGTCTTTCGCAATTGAAATTTGAAATCATTGATAACCATTATTTTTTGTCCGCGTTGGCTCAGAACGTAATTAATTAGCAGTTCACTATCCATGTTGAAGAAACAAGGGCAAATGAAGAGAAATTTTTCTTTTCGCATGATTTTAGGTAGCTATCAATAGAATTTTGTGGAATTCCCAAATAAAAACCAATAAATTGCAGTTGCATTTAAGACATCTGGATTTGGATTATTCTGTGAAATTACCAAAAACTAGCCGTTTGCTCTGATTTTATGGTCTATACCTGATCCGGGGTGCAGGTAGGCCAGTGATCAGTTTACCAATCTCTTAGGGTCTATTTTGAAAACCCTACTTTTATGGCGGTGATGAGTTTGTACTATGTACGAGGGTATTTATGGTAATTGGTGATGAGTTTACGTGTACCCGAAGGGGACAATAAGTATCGACAAGAAAGACTGCACCACCTGGCTTAAATTGATGATATCGTTTTATTAGGAGATGACCTAGGCAAAATTAAAACCATGTTACAAGAACTGGAAGTAGCCTGCAGAGAAATCGGTTTAAAATAAATGAATCGGTGTCAACAAAAGCGTTTCAAAGTCATGAAAACCATTTTTGGGGAAAACTGGAATAAACTTTATAAATATTTATTAGTCATTTAAATAAATAACAAAAAATTTGGGAGTGTTTTTGACATTTTAAACGTAATGTGTATAATATATAAAATTTGACATAAGTATTCAACTTTTTTCTACTTAGAACTTTTTTGTTTACATTCCGAAGACGACACATTTTATTTAAGAAAAATAAATTTAACCTACAAAAATACAATTTTAAGTGAAAATTTTAAATTCAAATATTCAGTAATTTTTTGAATGCTTTAAAATGTCATCTTTTCTCCTATTGGATGTCGTGTTTATCTTCTCCAGCATTGGTATTATCGGTTGTTGGCCATTCCATTAATTCGTCATAAACTGTCTGATTCTACCAATTATATAAGGTAACAGCTTACCAATATCTTGAAGCTTCACTTTTTTAATATGGGTAATAATATGGTAAATAACTTTATCGTATGGATAACAAATTATTGTGTGAAATTCAATTGATTGTTTGTTGACTTGAGAAAGTTTATAGGTTTGTTCCATGAACCCATCAATAAAAGACCTACAATCACACTTTTAACTGTTCCATAAGTAAAATGGATAAAGTAACTTATTCCAAAAGATATCTTAACCTTAGCATGAACACGTTTTCCTCTTGTTTCCTTAGAAATGCACGTCTTTTTATAGTAGGTTGGCCACCAATGTTGAAAAATTAGTATATCTTCTGTGCTAACTTCTTCGATTGTAAACTTATCTCATTTACTCACTTATAATATTACACGAAGTAATAATACAGATCTCGTGTAAGTTGTACACCCTATCAGGTCTTTTTAGTTTCCTCTTGGTGATTAAAAAATCCCTATCACCAGGTAGGTAGGAGTGTCCTTTAATGGGGTAATACTGCTCAATTCGATTAAACTGACCACTGTCGGTAAGGGCTAAAAACACTCTGTTTAATGTATGGTTTTTATTTTGACCTCCACAATTATCCGAATAAACGGGTAGACTTCCATAGGGACTTCCATAAACTGAGGAGGAGCAGAGTTTAAATAATTATATACAAAGCAACCAACCTCATCAGGACATTTTTGGCGGTCTTTTCATGGTGTAGATAAATGTTAGACTTATTGCTTTTTACATCATGAATGTAAAAGAAATTCACCATTAGTTGCCTCAAAAAATAATTTCCTGTACTATAATTATGGACAACGGAATATTGTGCATATATTCGAAAGCTATTGCTAGCACTTGGGGATCTTTTGCTTTTGTTTCTTGATTATTTTTTTTTTTTAATTTATTGTGGAATTTTTTTGATTTACCCCTGTCAAACTTTTGTTTTTGCCGCATCACTAAAATGAGAACTTTTCAATTTTAAATTTAGTTCTTCACAAGTGCAGCATGAATTAATTTGGGGACGACCAAATCGTAAATTGATATAAGGTTGAATGCTCAAATAAATGAACTTTGATCAAGTGAAAGGCAGATATCGAGCACAGTTTATTAATTAAATCTTGCTGAAGTACTTTCGCTTTCTAGAGCATCTTCAGGGGCATTTCGTCAAATTTGGCCTATCCAACAATCTTTAAAAATGTCATTAACATTAAAATTTATACATTAACACAACACGACACAAGGGCAAACAGTTTAAAATATTTTTAAAAACGACGAAGCTACATGTTGATTTGCATCAGGAGTGAGAATGATCGTTTATTAAAGTTGTAATTGAAAAGCTGTAAGGAAAATTCATAGCTGCATTTTGACTCAGGGTATTTCTCTTTAAACATATTGTACGGTCTTGCGTCCAAATATTTTGTAGTCTTTTCTGCATATTTACTTTCTTTTAATGACTAAATAATTAATAACCTGGTATGACCACTGATTGTATGAGTACCCAATTTTTTCACACGAAAATCCTTCGGGGTATCACCCATTAATAAAAATGAGGGAATCCTTCTAATACGACTTATTTTATTGCCACAGAGCGACTTAATGCTTATAAACATACCTTTTCTCTGGTTTCATCCACAACTACCTCGTATGTAAAATAAACATTAGCGGTCCTCTTTTGTGCACCTTTTTTTCTGGATCTATGGGTTTTTACATTGTTGCAGGTAATCAATGATTGCAAAATATATATCCTGCTTGTTCTAAGTTGCCAATGTTCTCAAATAAATGAATATCTCTTCAGCTCGGTTGTGCAAGCGGTCTGTACACTTATGCTTACATCTGAAATCAAAAAAATTTTTAGATGAAATAAACCTTAGCTTATTACGTAAAAAAATATTAATTATACAATGCCAACATGGGCTATATTCATTGAACGTTATTTTAATAGCAGTGTCAAATATTTTATTATGGAGCTATACAGACTGCAAAACGTATCTTACATGCAATCATTGCCAACAGTGATAGCTGTTACAACTTTACCTTTGTAATTAAAGTACTTTTCACCTTTTAGTCTAGAATTTCTCACGATATTTCTCCCTAACAAAAAACAATTCTTTAAAATTAAGAATAGCACAAAGAAGGATGAAGCGGTCACTTATAAAAGAACAATAAAAGACAAGATCACAAACTAAGATCTACCAAACAGAACCAGAGTTACAAATGTTGTGAAGAAAGCTTTCAGATTGAAATTAAGATGGGCTAGCCATGTGGTAAGGATAAAGGATGGAAGGTGAATACCCAAGTTAGCCGAATAAAGACCACATACACGATGGCAAGATAATTTGCGAAAGATGAAAAATTTGATCCATACTGCATAAGACCGTTCACTCGGGACACAAACAGAGGGGTCATATGTCCTGCAGTGGACTTTTAAAAAGCATTTGGTGACACTTCTACGAAGTCGTAGGGCTCGAGTTATATACCCTTAAATGCACTAAGACTTATCCTATCCAGCCCTGGGCAGTTGCACAGGAAGGATTGTACGTTTCATCTGTTCCACTCAGTCCGATAAACGTTCTTTTGTCTGTTGTTCTTGCGATGAAAACCACAGGTTCTGAGTTTGACAATAAATGTTTATTTTGACCCTACACTAGCAAGTAAGTCAGCTTTTTTGTTCCCTTAAATATCAGTGTGTCCAGGCGAGCAGAGTAAACTTACCTTGTTACTTTTTCCGATCTAAATCAGATTTTGAAGACAATCACTAAATTCGAGTCAATTCGATTTGATTCCAGTGTCGTAAATACCTCCTAGCTATCCGATATATTTTTTATAGATGTGTCCCTAAAGTTTCTCTTTATTATTTACTGCAGGCACCACTCTAAATGATAAATGTCTGCTTAAAAATTATTGAAGTGATTACTTAGGCTTTCATTAAGGCTTAGCCTTGGTTTCTCTCCATATAATTTATTTATCTTAAACTTTTTTATTGGTTTTAGAGCCATGTGTAGACCAAAATTTATCTGCCATTGTGAGATTCAGAGATTTTATTCGACTAACATTCGTTCTTTCTTGGAAAGCCGACGGTAAACTGGTAGAAACTATATGTACATTACATTGTATCTAGTTCCATCTCCAACTCAGGATGATATTTATTATCTCTCCAGATATAGTCGTATTTGTAGCTAATGCTGCTGCAATAATATTATGTTCAATATAATTTTACAAGTACATATATCTTCTATATATCTATGTCTTCTTAATTACTTAAGTATTCCTTAAGCCTTAAGTGTATAAGGCATTAAAGGTTTTGGAGTAAAAGCCTTTCAAAATGCGGTTCTTGGCTATCGACTTTGCTCCAGCGCCTCCTCAAAACCTGTCCAATCTCGCTATTCTACGTCCTTGCTGGTCCTTGCCTCTATTTCGTTTTCTGTCCACTACAGCTTGCCACACTTGCGTCATTTTTCTATTATCATCCATATGGACCATATTACCAAATCACGCAAGTTGTCATTGTTCGACTTTATCTAAGACTTATACAATATTACATTGTTCCCATATAAAATCATTTATCAATTTATCGCTTCTCGTCATTCCCAAAATCGATCTTATCCCTATATTTGACAAAGTGTTTCAGAATAAATAAAAAACTATGAAATTTGAATAATGGTGTAAGTTTTGTACCACAAACGATAAGCTATAAAAATAAAACTTGTAAAACTAACAGAAAGTGACCTATAAAATGTAGCCAAAAAGTTACATTGTCAGTTTGAGGTACAGTCTTTTATAGCTAAGGTGTGAAGTGAGGTAGAAATCACACATATAAGTATATAAGAAGAATATACGAAATGCTGCCAAAAATATTAGAACTGAACCCTAAGTAATCAAAACGTTTATGCTTTTGTGTTTATGCATTGTGAAAAATATAAAAACAATTTTTACTTTTAATTAAACATAGTCGTATGCCGAAATTACTGCATGCTATAAGAGTAAATACCAGACGTATGATATCCACACCTACCCCTGGAGATACGTTTGGGCCAATGAGCAACTGAATCCTGTGTAGTAGCGTTATCTGGTCTCAGTGCAAGAGAAGATTGAATTTTATTTTTTTGCTGCAAGGTAGGTCTATATCTTTTTCTTTCTTTTCCTGTGCGCGAGAGAAAACTTGCTTGCTGTTGCCTAAATGCTTTTAAAGGTATAGCTTTTTCTTTCATAGCAGTTTAGTCATTTTATGAAGAATCCGTGCATTTATGACACGTATGTCCTGTATCTAAGTCATAATAGGAAAAAAACAGCTCTCTTTGGAATTTACTCTAAATTCAGTTCGGCCCATCGGTTCCTCGAAGTATGGATTTGGTAATGGGATAACAGTGGCTTCTTACATACCAGAGAAGAATGAAAATGTTCTACTAATATCTACTATGCACTATATACTATCATAAAAAAAACGACGCTTAGATATGGTAGATTATTTATGCGCTTAATATAATTGTGCTCATGCTACTCGATATTGACCAATAGTACCTTTTTATAGCATGATAAATGTGGCTACTATAAACGCTTTTGTATTTTATAATAGTAATAATCTTGATTCCTCAACACCACGTAAATAATTTCTACTAACAAATCTCCCTTTTGAATGCACATCAAATTACCGTGCTATTTTTATTAATTTACGGAGGGCCATTAGACTGAGGTTGTAAGAAATCTGTGGTTTGAAACCAGAACAAGAACCATCAGAGAGGGTGCCAGGCCATAGGTCGCTGTAATTGAAAAAGAACAGCAAAACGAAATACTTTTGTCATCATTGCGGAAAATATCAATATTTACAACATGTCCATGCTATATTATGTGCTACATGTATTGAAAATCTCCGTTAATAATATATATTTAGATTTTGTGACGTTTTACAACAAATAGGTATGTTTTTAGATATTTGTTGTAACTTTTTGTTAGTGAAACATTCCTTTTTTATTGCATTAAAGCATCAACCCGAAAATACTTACATTCCTACAGAAGTTATTTGTTTTCTTATAAATAAAATGATTGAAAAGTTTTTTGTGTTTATATTTAGTTAAATAATTAACAAAGATAATTACTATTTAAATGGGAATAGGCCACAATTAAAGGTTAAAATACGTTTATTGACGTTTCAATTTCCACTTCGAAAATCGTTCTCAAAATACAAACATTAGTAAATTAAACAAATTTTGTTTTTTGTTGCTTAGTGAAAAATTCTTCTAATAATTTAATTTTATCTGACTCATCTATATTGACAATTCAGACATACATTATACATTTTAAAGTAGACGACTTTAAAATGATATTGCCAATATTGTTGAGTTGCGTTCCTGGGACGACTTTACTTATAAGATAGTTTATTCGATTACATGAAATCAACTTTAACTTGATAATATCCGTCAGAAAAGATCATAACATGTAATTCGTCTTTAAAAAGACAAATACATGCCATGATGACAGTAAAATTCTCCTGTTAGTGATTCCATAGTAAATTATGAGGGAAAAACCAGGAAAAAACCTCATAATACTATCCCGACATGGTAAGGATTTGACTGTGCATTTAGTTTACCTTCAATAAACACCAAATTCCGATTTTATATGTTTGTTATTTAAAAAACATAAATGATGTATTCTCTAATTCCTCGGCAGAATGTAGTAGGATCTGGTTACTCATATTGAAAGAGAAAGTTATTAAAAGGAAAATACCAGTATTGGTAAGTCAGTAACATATAGAGAATACATCATTTATGTTTTTTAAATAACAAACATATAAAATTGGAATTTGGTGTTTATTAAAGGTAAACTAAATGCACGATCAAATACTTACCATGTCGGGATAGTATTATGAGGTTTTTCCCCGGTTTTCCCTCATAATTTACTATGGAATCACTAACAGGAGAATTTTGCTGTCATCATGGCATGTATTTGTCTTTTTAAAGACGAATTACATGTTATGATCTTTTCTGACGGATATTCTCAAGTTAAAGTTGATTTCATATAATCGAATGAACTATCTTATAAGTAAAGTCGTCCCAGGAACGCAACTTAACAATATTGGCAATATCATTTTAAAGTCGTCTACTTTAAAATGTATAATGTATGTCTAAATTGTCAACATAGATGAGTCAGATAAAATTAAATTATTAGAAGAATTTTTCACTAAGTAACAAAAAACAAAATTTGTTTAATTTACTAATGTTTGTATTTTGAGAACGATTTCCGAAGTGGAAATTGAAACGTCAATAAACGTATTTTAACCTTTAATTGTGGCTTATTCCCATTTAAATAGTAATTAATTTAAAATGCCACAAGAAAATAGCTTCAGAACAAAATTAACAAAGATAGCACAATATCTAAAAAATGACAAAAATTAGAATTATTTAAGTCGAAAACTGAAAAAAGTGAACTCGGAATTCTAGACCGTATGTGAGCACTAATGTACCTAAATTTTACTGTGAAGTTAAAGTTATTGTACATTTGCGTCTGTAATTTCTGAACTGATTTTGTAAATTTCAAAACCTAAGAAGTTATTCATTGCAAACTGCTCGTATGCCGTTAATGGGCGGTTTATAGTTGTCTCATTAGAAACGATGTATTTGAACATTAGTCTCAGCGCATAATTTGCAGTAATTTATATTGTTCGCTTGTACACGTCCAGTCTAAGAAGAAAACTTATTGACTACATGGATGCTCTATCTAATAACGTTAATAATTTCTAGTTAATTCTTTTTTATGCAGTAAAGCGTAACAAAGATAATTTCATTATTTTTTGTCAACACATCTCTTATGATCTCAAGCCGCAGTCGTCGACAACAAAAAAGAAAGCGTAAAAATAAATTTATTCTTTATATCTGTCTCAACAAAGGACTGCATTCATATTATTTTAATGAATACCTACAAATTATGAATGCAGTCACATTTTAACAATACAAAATTGAATATTTGATGGTAATCCAATTAAGTCTTCCTTTATAGGTGATGCGTAACTATTCATCACTAGCATTTACTAGGTATATACCGTGACATTTAGTTATATTTGTGGTATAAAAATATTATTGGTTGAGTGGAAAACAAACAATAGGATTTGGGTAATAAATGATGATAGTGCTCTTTCTCAATTGGATTTTTTTTGTATGTATTATTAAGAAAATATTAAGAATAATATAAAAGAGATAGATATTTTTATTATTATGTATATTATAGGAGAACAAATACTCTAAATTTAAATGCAGAATTATAATGTATATTTTATAGTATATATTGTACAATATAATTTATAGTATTAACTGTAGCATAATTATAGTAACAATTAATCAGGAATAGATTTTGCTTTTCTGCAACTTTTTATACTTTTAAAACCAAAGTGTCACAAACTAACATTTATACACATTATTTCACGTCCATGACTTCTATATCCAGAGAACCAGATCTGACCAAACAACTATTAAAGCTAATCCAAAAAATAATAGAACAATACAGAATTCCTCAAGAATGGAGATCAAGGGTCCTAATACCTCTCTTCCAAAAGGGAGACAAATCGGACTCGGAAAATTACAGTGGAATTAATTTATTAAACACAACTTTAAAATTAACAATCAAAGTGATAACAAATAAACTGAATGAAATTATAATACTAGCAGAATAACAACAAGGTTTTAGGTTGGGAAGATCATGCACCGACGCTATATTTATTATGAGGCAAGTCCAAGAGAAATCATTAGAACACAAAAAACCGGCATATCTATGTTTTGTGGACCTTAACAAGACATTTGAACTTCTGAAATTAAAGGACGTTATCCACTTATTGTACGCAAGAGAGATACCTCTACAAATAATCAAAACTATCGAAAATATGTTCAAAAACAAGACAATAAAAGGAAAAGTGGAAGAAGAACTAACTGACCCTATTGAAGCTGACAATGGGATAAGACGGGGAGATTCCATAAGTCCTCTATTGTTCAACCTAATTATGGATGGCGTAATAAAAAAAGTAAGAACTAAAAAAGGTTACCAAATGGGAGAAAAACAACTTAAAATAATCGGATATCCAGACAAATCAACACTACTCTCTCAAAGTGAAGATGATTTACAACATATGCTGCACCAATTTAATATAACCGCCAGAAAATTTAACATGTTAATTTTCCCAAAAAAGACAAAGTGCATGGGTACAACAGCAAGTTTACTAAGATGTAAATTGGAGCTGGAAGGTCAAATAATAGAACAAGTAATGAAGTTTAAATATCTAGGCATTACATTATCTAGCTACTTCTTCTTCTTCAAGTGCCCTCCCTGCTACGGAGTTTGGCAATCATCATTGCTATTCGTATCTTTGAAGCTGTTGCTCTAAATAATTGGTTAGACGTGCACTGGAACCAGTCTCTCAAATTGCGCAGCCAAGATATACGTCGTCTCCCCACGCTTCATTTGCCCTGAATCTTTCCTTGGATAATTAACTGGAGCAATCGTTACTTCTTCCCTCTCATCACATGACCAAAATATTTCAACTTTCTTCTCTTGATGGTGATCAACAGCTCCCGTTCTTTGTTCATTCTTCGAAGAACTTCACTATTTGTTACTTTGTCTGTCCAAGGTATTTTCAAAATTCTTCTGTATATCCACATTTCGAAGGCCTCTAGTTTATAAATATTGCTCTTGGTTAAAGTCCAAGTCTCTACTCCGTACAGCAGTATCGAGAAGATATAGCATCTAACCAATCTCATTTTCAGGTTTAAGTTAATGTCATGACTTCCCAGAATGTCCTTCTTATTAACAAAAGCAGCTCGAGCCTTTCCAATTCTAGTTTTTATTTCTTCTGTGATGTCATTGTTGTTATTAACGCTTGTTCCCAAATATTTATATTTGTGCACCCGTTCGATTTCGTTATTGTGAATGTACAGGTTTGCATTCAATCTTTGTTTTTATGAAATAATCATGAATTTTGTCTTCTTGACGTTCATTGTTAACCCCTTCTCTTCACTAGCTGTGACTACCTTGTTTAAAATGGCTTGCAGGTCTTCTACTGTCTCCGCCATTAAAACCGTATCATCTGCGTATCTAATATTATTAATTGGTTGGCCGTTAACTTTTATCCCAATCTCTTCTTCCTCCAATGCTTTCTTCATAATTTCTTACGAATATAGATTAAATAGCATTGGTGACAGCACACATCCTTGTCTAACTCCTTTTTTAATTTGAATTTCATTTGTTGTGCTATTTTCGATGCGTGCGACTGCTTTCCGATTATAATACAGAGTAGATATTATCGTTATATCGCGATTATGTCTAACTGTTTAGCTTCCAAGATCTCTAAAAGTTAGTCATGCTTGACGTTATCAAACGCCTTGCTGTAATCAATGAAATAAGCAAATACATCTTGATTCACATTCAAACACCTCTGTGTCAAGATGTTAAAGGCAAATAATGCTTCGCGAGTTCCATATCCCTCCCGAAATCCAAACTGAGTTTCTCCGATATCTTCTTCGAATTTTCTGTAAATTCTATTGTGAATTATTTTGAGGAATATTTTTAAGGTGTGGCTCATCAGACTGATGGTGCGATGATCACTGCACTGCTTAGCATGTGCCTTCTTGGGTAGAGGGACAAACGTTGATCTTAGCCATTCTTCAGGAATTATACTGTTTTCATAAATCTTGTTAAATAAGTCTACTAACAAGTGGATTCGATCTTCGTCTATCAACTTTAGTATATCCGCTGGTAGCTTGTCTGGTCCTGGATCTTTGCTATTCTTTGATGACTACACCGCTTGCATTACTTCTTCTTTGCTTATTTCTGGACCTGTCTCCTCTGGAAAATTATCACAAGGAGGCTGCCTTTGATCGTCAAACAGTTCTTTTATGTATTTCTGACAATGTTTTAGTTTCTCCTCTGTTTCCAGTATCATGTTCCCTTGTTGGTCTATAAGTACTGTCTGCTTCCTTTTTCTATTGTTGATCATTTCTTTAACTTTCTTGTGAAGATAGAACGAATCATATTTGGCTTCCAAGTTTTCAATCTCCTTACATTTGTCTTGTAACCATTGTTTTTTAGCGTCGCGGATTTTTCTTTTGATCTCTGTGTTAATTTGCTTATACTGTTCTTCATTTTTGCCTTTCGATAGTCTTCGAGAATTCATCAATAACAAAATTTCGTCACTCATCCATTCTTCCTGTTTCTTTGGTTTTTCTTTTTTCAGAATATTTTTAGCGGGCTCCAGCACGTTCTTTTTAATAATGGCCCAGTGTTTATTAATGTCTAGTCCTGGTATCTTCTCTGTCTTTTCAAGTTTTTCAAGATTTGCCTGAATGCTTGTTTCTACCTGATGTTTAATTGTTTCATCATTTAAACGATTGATATCTATTACTTGTTTGGGCTTAGGTGTTTGTACTCTTTTAAGTTTTATTCGGAATTGTGCCACTATTAGATTGTGGTCTGACCCTATATCTGCTAGCTACGGAAAGCTTGAAACTGAAGTAGAAGATCAAGTGAATAGAGCAAACAGAGGCGCAGGCTGTCTGAATAAAACAATATGGAGAAATACAAATATCGGGAAAGAAATGAAAGGCAGAATTTACAAATCAGTCATTAGACCGATAATGACATACGCGACAGAAACACGACCTGACAGAGAGGACAAAAACTCTGTTAGAAACAGCAGAGATAAAAAAATTTATGACAAGACACTATGGGACAGAAATAGAAGTACAGATATACGACGTAGATGCAAGGTGGAGAACATTAAAAACTGGGTAAGAAATAGAAGAGTAGAATAGAACGATCACAAAAGCCGAATGACAAGTTAAGACGGCAAGAGACGGTTCCCCAATAGGAAGACGATACAGAGTTTTGTCTACATAAAAGAAGAAGAAGAGGAAGAATTCTATAAAAATATACAAAAAACACAAAAAATTCGAACATACGTAATACGAAGTAATCGGTTTTAACGCTTTCTACGCCATCCTCCGATACGAAGTTGTCTCTACTCTTTGTCAATCCGCTGGCTATCTTCCAAATCTCTTTGTTCGTGACTGCATTTTGCTATCCAGTACTTTACGGTGTTTTTTGTAGGTTGTTTTTTACTTTTATTCATTTTATAATTTCCAATGTCATCATTAACTTACTCTAAATATTTCCAATATCATCATTAACTTTATTCTGATCTCAGTTTTCCAAAGCAATAGATTTTGGATAAGTTCAATTATTCACATACAATTCAATTCAATGGACTTAATAACAAAATACAACATTTAATCAACAATGAGATTGAATACAATCAATTTGTGCTTATAAAAATAGAAAATTGTTTAACTTTAAATTTGATCTCAGCATCAAAAATCTTTCCAACGTCCAATTTTCTGCTGATGAATTAAAACTTCTTAACCTTGAATTCTAACTTATCCATTCCACATACAAAAAAACTCTTTTTTCTTCCCTTAAATCTTAATTATTTTACCTATATGAGCAATATATCTTCTTCTCTGTTCTATAATTCTTCTACTTCAATCAACAATACATCTTTACCCCTTCCTTTTCCTAACATGTCCATTAATAAAACCAAGTTTTTTCTAATCACTCTAACATCTATTAAAAAAAAAATTAGACAATCATAATCCCATATTTAGCAAAACATTACATTACTTATATTTTTAATAATAATCAGGAATAACCACGAAAAAAAAACGAAAGACTGTATTTTTATAAAATACTTTGTGACTGAAAACTTTTATTTAGTTTATAGATCTCAGATATGCAAACAAGTGTAAATTAAAGAACACAAGATTGTAACGAATAGCTCTGTGAGACAGCAAACTCAGTTAAACACAGGTTTAATTTAAATAAAAATATTTTCGAAATAAATATATAACAAACTAGAATTATATCCTAGGAATATATACATAGTTGTCAAATTTGACTTCGAATAATTGCATTTTAATTTAACTAAGTTCACACAAACAAAATTTTAATATCGAGTACTTAAAGGTTCAATTTTGTGTCCAGAGAGTCGCCCAGAGAGATCCGATTTTCAGCAAGTTAAATTTGGTACGAGATAGTACGATTTCAACACTAGGAAGAGGAGATAGCTAGCGGTCACAAAAGAACAGCATTTATAGTCTGGGCGGGTAGGGATCGTTTTTGTGAAGTTCTGAAAAACCCACGAAGTTTTACCTTGATTCCATGTGTATGGGGGAAGAACCTCGTGAAGAAATCCTAAAAATAAAAAAATCTAATTATAGAATGTGCACATGGAATGTTAGAAGTCTATTTGCGGCTGGGAAACTTGACAACGCAATTCAAGAAATGAAAATAATGAAAATTGACCTGGGAATCAGCGAAATGAGATGGCCAGAGTCAGGATCATGTAAGAAAGACGAAAGTGTATTATACTATTCCGATAACAGCACACAAGACCCGCATTACAAAAATTGTGTAGGTATATTAGTAACATCATAACTGAGTAAATATGTGACCAATTTCGTACCAGTCTCGGATAGAATAGTATTACTCCAAATAAATACTCAACCATTTAAAACTAACATACTTCAAATCTATGCCCCGACTGTAGACAGAAAATATGACGATGAAGTCTAGAAGTTGTATGATCAGATCCAAGACATGTTACAGAAACTTAATAAACACGAAATTTTATATATTATAGGCGACTCCAATGCAAAAATTGGGGAAGGTCGACGAGGTCAGACTGTAGGTCCTTCTGGTCTAGGACAACCTAACGATAGAGGACAGAGATTGTATGAATTTTGTAAAGAAAACGATGTGATCATTGCAAACACCTGGTATAAACTACCCAAGCGACGACTATACACTTGAAAAGCCCCATTTGATAATGGCAATAACCCTGAGTCCTCAAGAAATCAAATAGACTATATACTTGTAAATGAGCGTTTCCAAAATGCCATTAAAAAAGTCACTACATTTCCTGGGACACATATTGGATCTGATCATCAACCACTTGTAGCAGATATTAAACTAAGGTTAAAACGAATTCAGCGACAAAAACCAATGTACTTAACTTTGACGATATAAACATAAAACATAACATTAAAAAAGAATTTAACAATAGAATAAAAAACATTTTAGAACAACTAGAAGATCCAGAAGAACTATGGAGAGAATTTAAAAACCAAGTTAATGGAATCTCCACTAACAATGATTATAGAGAAAACTTAATCAAGAAAAATAAATGGATGACAGACGACATCTTGAAATTAATGGAACAACGTCGACCGGTAAAATGTAATGAAACAAAATAAAGACACCTGCAGAGAAAAATAAAAAAGGATATCAAATTAGCTAAATAAAAATGGATGAGAGAAAGGTGCGATGAAATGGAGGATGTAATATCTAAACACGACTTATTTAATATGCACAAAAAAATTAATGAAATGAGTAACATATTTAAAAAACGAGTCCCCTCTGTACTCGTTGACAATAATAACAAAATTGTAAATGAGCACGAAATAAGAAAAGAATGACAGCTGTATATATCAGAGTTGTTTGAAGATGACAGGAATAATATTGCCGAATTCTACCAAAACTGTACCGACGGCGCAGAAATTATAAAATGCGAGATTGAACACGCTATAAATAATGCTAAAATTAGAAAAGCTTGGTATGGTATGGTAACATAAAAGTAGTAGTAAGACTTTTTAATTCAATATATTATAACACCGGAGTGATTCCCACAGATTGGCTCAAATCCATATTTGTCGCAATACCTAAAAAACACAATGCAAGAAGCTCAGAATATCGATTAATTAGCCTAATGAGCCACACTCTTAAAATTTTCCTAAGAATACTTCACAACAGAATTAGACTCAAATGCAAAGAAGATCTTGAAGATATCCAATTTGGTTTTAGAAATGCTGTGGCAACCAGGGAGGCACTTTTTTAACTTAACGTCCTATTACAAAAATTCCGTGACCAAAGAAAATTCGATAAAGTGAAGCATGTAAAATTAATGCAAATACTGAAAAATATCGAAATAGATGACAAGGATATTCGTGTCATTAAAAATTTGTACTGGAATCAGACTTCTATCGTAAAAATTGGAGATAACTACACCGATGAAATCTCCATACAACGAGGAGTCAGACAAGGTTGCATTTTGTCGCCAACATTGTTCAATGTTTACTCGGACCAGTTATTTAAAAAGGCACTTGAGAGACAACCATATGGAATAAAAATCAACGGGGAACTACTTAATGTGATTAAATATGCAGACGATGCATATCTAAGTATAATTCTGTCAGATATTATTGAACGTCTCCAAATTCTGCTTGATCGTATTTACGAGGTAGGAGAGGAAATGGGCATTAAAATAAACTCAAACAAAACCAAATTTTTAGTGTTTAGTCGTGACCCACATCCCGATGCAAAGCTTTAATTAATCGGAGTCCAAGTTGAGAAAGTTCACAAAATAACATATTTGGGAACTGTGATAACGAACCAACTAGATCCAGATATGGAAAAAAACGTAAAATAGCAATGACTAAAACTACTGTTATGAAAATTAAGTCATTTCTTTGCAATAATCATCTCAATTTAGAACTAAGACAAAGAATGGTTGTGTTATGTTTGGTCCGTACTTTTGTATAGTGCAGAAGTGTGGACGCTAAAAGTATCGATCACGAACAAAATTGAAGCATTGGAAATGTGAGTTTATAGAAGAATGCTAAAGATACCTTGGACAGCAAGGAACATTAATGAAGAAGTACTAAGAAGCGTCAACAAAGATAGAGAACTGCTAAAGACTGTTAAACATCGAAATATGTCTTATCTGGGACATATAGTAAGGGGAAGTCGATATAAAATATTACAACTGATCCTTAAAGGCAAAATAGAGGGCCGTAGAGGTGTAGTAAGAAAACAAGTTTCTTGGTTAAAAAACATTCGTGAAAGGACACAGATATCAAATTCAGGACAATTATTCCATATTGCAGAAGATCGAGAAGTATTCGCAATGGTGATCGCCAACGTCGGATAATTCTGATATGGCACGCGAAGAAGAAGAATGGGGGAAGGAGGTGATTTGAGCTTAAAATGCCATGTGGTAATCTCTGTAATGTGAGTTAATCACCAATTGTTGTAAGCTGTATCCTGTGACAAGGATTTGACAACAGCGTAATAAGGTCTAAGTAAGACGACTTGGTTTTAAGTGGAAAATAAGCAGTCGAGTTTAAAAGGTCACATATTGTTATCATCCAGGATAACCTGAAGTCCAGTTTTGGTATTTGCTTTCATTTCTCCCAGGATTTGTTCAGCCTTAATTTTGTGTCTTTCAAAGGTCAGCTTTTGATTGTTTGAAGTTTGTGGGAGAACGTTTTTTTTTTGTTTAAATCTATGGCAACAAACTTTTTAATTAATTTATAAAGAAATAACTAGCCAGTGAAGCAATTAGTTTTGTTAAATTTTTCTATTTTTGCTCTCATCTTCTTGTTGTAGTGCCTATCCATTTCGGATGGTAGCGAACATCATGGCAATCTGTATTGTGCAAACTGCTGCTCTGAAAATATTTTTGGTTGTTGTGTTGAACCACTTATGTAGATTTTTCAGCCAGGAAATCCTTCACCTTCCTGGTCATTGTTTTCGTTTTACTTTTACTTGTAGAATTATTTACAGCAACCCATACCTTTCGCTATGTCTCATGATGTAACCGAGGTCTCTCGGTCTTGCTCTCATAACAAGTTTATAAATAAATATTTTATATATATTTTTACAAGTAAGTTTTATGAATCAGCTTATTGTCATATTTTAGTTTCTTTAAATTAAAATTAACCTTAGATAATAAATTAATAATTCAGAAAAATTTGGTAATTCATTTCGACATAATGACAGTTAGTACATCTTTTTGTGCCATTTGCAACATAACTATAGCTTTAAAGCCTATTTTATTAGAAACTTCAATGTAATGTTTGATCTACAAAACATCACAGTACCTTTCGATCATGATTTATTTTGCGATGATAAAAAATTCTGGTTTTTACCACATGGGTACATGGGTATTATTATTTTTTTGTAATTTTTTGACGTTTTGTTCAAAAGCCTAAGTTAAATAGTTTAAGTTATGATGTATGCACCACAGTGCACACCGGGACCAAACAGTACAATTACTGGTAACGGGTAAATATTTGATCAAATATTAATATTTTTTTAATTTTTTTGGGAAATAATAACACAAAAAGTTTTTATTAAATGATTTCATTTAAAACAGAGCTGGTCTTTACCAACACATAGAGTGAACATCACATTTTTCACAATTTATATGAGTCTTTGTCCTACCCGAAGGAAATTTTTACCGAGATGCAAAACTTTTGCCAATAAAAGTTGGAAAATGACCATATCGATTCAGTCGAATATCGTCTATTGATGCTTGTTTCTGTCGTCCTGTGCTTGTGGACAGTGTAGAAGGAGGCTGAAGGATGGTCGTCCGTCCAAAATGAGGGCTTCAGCTACATGCACCCGAAAGTGTAAAAGGTCTAAGACCATCTTTTTGGATACACCCAGTACCATTGCTTTTAACCTATATTCAAGCCAAGCGTTTGTATAAGCTAAATCGATAACATGAGTGAAAAGTCGAAGAGTCCACTTGCGACTTTAAATGAAAGTCCGGTAGAGAGTAATCAAAAAATCCATTTTATCGACACCTCCTATATGTTGTTCTGAAAATATTTTCTTATGGCATGTTAAAGTAATTATTATTTAAATGGGAATAAGACACAATTAAAGGTTAAAGTAGGTTTGTTGACGTTTTAATTTCCACTGAAATTGAAAACGATTTCCGAAGTGGAAATTGAAACGTCAATAAACGTACTTTAACCTTTAATTGTGGCTTATACCCATTTAAATAATAATAACTCTCATATGTTCATTGTAAAGATTTATTACTTCTGGTCCTGGAATATTGAAGAACTCTTCCGCCACCTCATCCTATCTTCTACACTGGTCCACAGTACCCACACTCATGTAGTTTGAGGCCATTAAAACCGCCTTGTTGTCAAACGATTTCGAAAGGATGACCCCTATGTTTGCACTTAGATGTTCCTAAGGAGTACCACGGCCTTGTCTTTTCATTTTCAGATCACTTAAAAATGGCAAATTTTCAAATCTGTCTGTTCGAGCAGTGCATAATGCATAAATGTGCTTACGTCTCAAAGTCTGGAGGCGATTATAATTTAAAAAATAGTTGTAAAAAAATAATCTGACGTTATTTTCTTTTATTCACTTACACAATTTCAGAACTACTGCAGCCCCCCGTCCGTAAACTTCTTTCTCTTGGGGACTGAGCTCTGTAGAAGAACCTTGTTATATCAAGAAGTCATACATTCTGCCACTGGTGTCACATAGCGCAAATACGTTTATCCCCCAAGGACATTTTTCCCCTTGACGTACTGTTTTACGTCTAGACGCGTTTTAAAAGGGAGCATTTATTCATTATCGCTTAATGTGTTTTCCAAAGACAATTGTAGCATTTTAAAGCGAAGAGAGTCGTAAGGTGGTCGCACCTTCTAAAATCTGTTTGTGCTATTGACCTGCTTCTCCTAACCCCAAATATTGTCCTAATCTAAAGAACCGGTCTCGAGTCATATTGTCTGCTACCATCCAATTAAGTAACTTTTTCTCACAGTAGCATCCAATATTTGTGTAGCTCAAGTCTCCCATTATGATGTTCAACCCTATAAACTTTTCTAATTCTGATGTTGTTGGCACAAATCAGGAATGTTGTTCAACTGCATAAAGATATATTTGTTTGGGTGTTAGCTCATTTTCTACATAACATTTATTAAGAAGAACGGCTTTACTACTTTTAATATTTTTTTGAGAGACAGTAGAGGACACGAGCTTACGTTCGATTACTTCATCATTTAGTACCTCTGAAGAATTTACTTTCTTGTCTTTACTTCTTTGTTCAGGCTGCACTTCCTTTAACGTTGTGGCAATTGTTTCATCAGCGCTATTACGAACGTCAAAATATACGAAAATATTATAACTTACTTACATTACCGACATTGTCTTATAAATATTACCATTTTCTTCGCGAAAATCTGTTTTCCATCCCTGTTTCAATGTCTAATAAGTCGTTTATCAATTCAATAAGTTCGGCGTGAGTCAACGGCTTTTTTTGATTCATTTAACTCATTGTTATCTACAAAAAAAACATGTTTTTACAAATAATCAACAAAAAGTAAGGCTAGACTTACCTAGTTCAATTTGACCGTTGAAACCCAGTGTACACCACAGCGCAGAAGTATTTAACTCACTTAAATAACAAAACAAAGTCAAAAATGCACTAAATAAACACTTTTATCTAAACCATAAACACACATTTATCTATACCAAAGAATTTTTCTAATCGGTTGGTAAAATCTGCAGTACAACAAAACAACGATCATTTAGAGCAGTGTATTGCCAATAGAAGTCATCCGTGTTCTCTATAACATTTTATTTTATTTAATCTTTTTTGCGCTAGATCACTGCACCTGCTTATGATAAACCTATGGTATGTTTGTACGCTCACATGTACACCGCGACTATATGGCAAAATCAAACTAAAATTTTGGTTAAGATGTCTTGAAAATGTTGTACACTTTAGTGTACTCTCGGACCGAAAGGGTTAATATACCTTTTATAAAGGAATATTATTATAGTAACAAAGTTGAACTAAAAAAAATGTTACATAGTTCATTGATGATTGTATTTACATTATTTATGGTAGAGAAATATCATGTTATAGATAATAAATACTAATTAAATTACTGGTACTTAAAGATCAATAAAGAAATAATGCTTTAATTTATTGTTGCAGATTGATTCACATTAATTGGTGGTAAGTAGAAAAATAATTATATCTAAAATAATATTTATATTATAAATAATATGCCTTTAGTAATTTATTATATACAGGGCATTCATAAATTATATAAACGATTACTTATCTTAATAATTAACTATTTTCTTCAGTAAAGTTCCAACAGAAACTTCTGCGTTAAAGATTTCTAGTTATTTGTAACCTTAACCCTCGAGCGGACGCGCCTATAAATATCGCGTGAGTGGACGCGTGGTGCAAATATGCTACCAGCAGCAAATTAAAGTTCTAGAACTGTTTAAATGGCTTATAAGTAAATAAAGTTTTAGGAAATTGTTTTAAATATTTATTAAACGTATATTTTACATAGCAAACAAATAAACAAACACTGTAAACATAAAAAGTTAGTCACTTTCATCAGTTGCCACTAAATTCTTTTTACATCGGTGACAGGTAATCGTAGTTTCACTGTGTTCTTGACAGACAAAATTATCACATTTGTTATACAATTGTGACGTAAATTTATTTTTCTGTCTTCCACATATGGCGCAACGTCCCCGCTTTTTTCTTGGTACATCATCTTTTTTCGCCTCTTCTTTAGGTTTGTAAGTCCTTAAAAATAACTGAATATCTGAAGGTAACGACGACATTTTAGACCTTCTCTCTAAGTGAGATTTCATAAGTTGAAATGATAAATTTTTAAGAAAAAATCTTCTTGGCCTCTTTGCGTTGTTTTGATTACTGTTATATAAAATCTGGGCATTTATTCCAGCAACATTGAAAAGAGCATAAAATAATGTTAAGAGCCACCTTCTGGTGTTTCGCGTAACATAATATCCCACACATAATTGGTCGACTGTATCGACGCCACCCTTGGTCTTATTGTAGTCAAGAATTATCTCGGGCTTTCCAGTTTTTTCGTCAATTTTTCCATCATCATGCATAGTAGAAAGTAATACTACAGATTTTGACTTTTACGGAACGTAAGACACCATACACACCTCTTTTTAAAAACCATGGCACGTAGATCCAATTGCACGATCTTTGTGGGGCAAAAACTCAGGAGGTATTTCTGATTTATTTTTTCGCAGAGTACCAATGGGTGTAATTTTTTGTTTCAAATACGAACATGCCAAAGGATAGCTGGTGTACCAATTATCGGTGGTCAGATTTCTATTAGTATCTTTTATATGCGCAACTAGTCTGTTTACTATATCAGATGGAGAGTTAGATTGACAGTAGGGCCCCTTAGGCTGTTTGTCACAGTAAACTTCAAAAGTACTGGTATAATAAGTTTCGGCATCGCAAAGCGCAAAAATTTGTAAACCATATTTGGCCGGTTTATTCGGGATATATTGGATAAACTGCATAATCCTCTAAAAGGTTCCAGTTTTTCATCTATGGTTACATAGTAACTGTGATTATAATATTTCTTACAGTTGTCTTGAAACTTGTCTAAAAATACTCTAATTGCCGCCAGTTTATCCAATTTTTTACGTTGTTCTCGTGTTTCTTTATCGTCAAACTTTATACATCGCAGCAATAATTGAAACCGCCTATAGCCCATGCAGGCCCATAAAATTCGCAAACCTGTTCCGTCATTTGTCCACAGTTCCTGGACATTAGTCCGACTTCCTTTTTTAATACCAATTAGAAACAATAATCCAAACAAAGCCATCATTTTAGATTTACTTGTAACTTTAACTACTCTTTCTCTGCTATAATTAACCCCCTTTCTCTTTTTTCCAATATACAGATTTGTAAAATGCACGATAGCATTTATAATGCGATCATCAATTAATTTCAAAAAAGCCTCAATCTCGGTGGGAACGTTTTTTGCACTCCCTTTCGGACCATGATTCGTTTTTAAAAGATTTTTTGAACTGGTCTTGGAAATTTGTGAATGGTTACTATAGTTTATTTTTATGAACGAGAGTGTAATTAGCATAATTTTAACTGGTAGCTCCGACCACTCCATGGACGTGCTCAAGATTAATTGAAAAATTACTTTGCATAATTGTAAAAAATAAATGAATTATTTCAGTGTTATAAAGTGTTATGTGTATGTAAACAAAAGTGACCTCTTTTATCACACACTATATTAGAACTGACTGGCCTACATTAAAAAGGGTTTTAAAAAATTAACATTTTTTTTAATTTTTAAAAATTACAAAAGAGAAAAAGAGTTTTTAAAACCGTCTAAGGTATGTTAAATAGATGAATAAAAATATTAATATAAAACTTATAGCTACTTGTTACAAATCCAAATCAGATTCAGAAGATGAACTTTCAGAACCAAGATTTATAATAACTGGCTCGATCATTTTATCAGTAATATTGTCCAGCTTCCACATTTTTTCCTTTTCTTTAATAGTGTGATTTACTGCCTTTTCCCAGTTTTCAGGTTTTACATTATTTACGGCCTCCAAAAACAACTGTTTAACATCATGAATTTTAAAAGTGGTATTTTTTCTTGAAACTTCACTCTTTATCTGTGGCCATACCAGTTCAATCAGGTTTAATTCACAATGATATGGTGGGGATCTAAGTACTGTCATTCCACGATTTTTGGCAATTTCATCAATTTCGTATTTTTTAAATTTTTCTTTATGAAGGGCACACAACGAATAAAGTTCCTTTCTTATAGATCCGGGATGGTACGTAATATTTTTTGAACTCAGCCAATTCTGCAACTCTTTTTTTAACCACTTGGTTGTGGGCAGTCCTTCTATAAGTCTGGAGTGATAACTTGCATTATCCATTACTATTACACAGTTCTTAGGAAGAAGATCTATCATTTGTTTGAACCATTCTTGAAAGACATCAGCGTTCATGTCTTCATGGTAGTCACCGGTACGAGTTGCTTCAAAAGTTAATAAACCACCTTCATCAAAACCGTCTGAACTGCCAATGTGTACTATTATCAGCCTGCCTCCCTTTCCTGATGGTGGGTTTAAACCAGTAGATAAGTTATTTACAAAAGCGTGCCTTTGACTTGTAACAGTTTCATCCTGCCAAAATTTATTTGGTGTATGACCCTCGTTCATCCATGTTTCATCAAGATAAAATATTTTTCTTTTTTGGTTTCTCATTTAATTTATGTCTTCTCCATATGACAATATCGCTTCTTTCTAGTAAAATAGACTTTCTGGGATTCTTTTTCCAGCGGAAGCCTATTTCTTTTAAAAGTTTCCATAACGTACTTCGACTCATTTCTGGGTAATCCTTATCATCTCGAACTGAGACAAGAACTTTATCCAATGTTGGAAATTCTTGTCTAAAGAAGAATTCATGCACTTTCCGTCGAAGTCCTTCTTTAAAATGATAATCTATTTGAAATTTTGGTTTCCCTGGAGCATTACGTGGCATTTGAAAACTACCACATTTCTCTTCTTTAATAACTCTGTAAATCGTAGATTTCCCAACACCAAGTGTACTGCTAACTAACTCAACGGTCTCATCAACACTTTCACATAAACGTTCGTCTGTAAATGATTTAAAACAATTAAATATTAATGTTTTTTCATTAACAGTTAGAGGACCAATTTTTCGGCGTTTACACGGCACTTCCAAATTTTCCATAACACTAGTATACACAATAAACTGCACCTTGCAACTGAAGTACCTACTTTTAGTGAACTGTTAAGAATTTTGAATACGCCACTTGGACCTTCCTATATACAAAATGGAAAAACCCACTATTACATTTTCTGTGGAATAAGTTTAGAAGGTAATTATCTAGTCAATTACTGTCGTAGATTCCTGGAATTAAAGAATTAAATGTTTGATTGTTGAAACGCTTACTTCGTGGAATGCACTCATTTCAGATAACATAAAACGTTTTATTTTATCTAAAGAATTAAACTTTATTTTGCAAATAGGCAAAGAATTAAACTTTATTTTGCAAATAGATAAAATAAAACGTTTTATTTTATCTTAAGAATTAAACTTTATTTTGCAAATAGGTAGGTACTTATTAAACTTTTATTGGTTATATATAACCAATAAAATAAACATCTTACATTTCTTGCAAATTCATTAGTACCAGTTAACCTCCATCACTCAACATTGGCAACCTTATTTAGGGATTAGTAACCCTCACAACTATTGTATTCTATTCTGCTCCAACCTTTATACCTGGTGGTCATACTCAATTTAAAATTGTTTTCCTATATACTTCTGTAAACTTGTTGACAAATATCTGTTTTTCATTGAGTCACCCGTATCAACAGTTTAGGGATTTGCATACATAATTTATTGTTTTATTACTCTCTCATACATAAAAATACACTATAGTTTTTCTCCATTTGGTTTTCTTGTTTCTACCGGTACAAAAGTTATTACCAATTTCGCCAGGCAGACTGTCATAATCTACTTCCATATCAGAACCGGAGTCACTAGCATAAACTGCCTCATTTTCCTCAATGTCTTCCAACTCTATCTCTGAACCTGAATCATGGTCTTCTTTAGTTACAATCTCTCCGTCTTTTTCGCTCCATTCTCCGTCATCTGAGTCATTAATTTCTTCTATATCACACATATCTTCTAAAATTTTTCGAAGCTCTTCCTCCGTAAGTCCTTTTGCCCTAAAATAGAGTAAAATGTAAATTTTGGCAACGCTGTAATACAAAGAAACTGATAAACGACATTTTTTTAGCAATCTAAAATTAGTAGTAGCAAAAAAAATATAATTATAAAGAAAAAAATAAAAATTAATTCACTTACATGACTGGACGCGTGGTAGCAAAAATGATCCAATTAAATTTAAGTTGTAGACAAAGATGTTAACGAAATTAAATCGCACAAATTCAACTAACACTTCCTCGTCAATTTCTAGGAAGATACTGAGAGGTATAAAAAATGTATAAAAACAAATAACCCAATAGTCACGCGTCACCCACTCATAAAGTAATATTGGTAGCAATATTGCACCAGCGCCTCCACTCGAGGGTTAACTACATTGTATGTACTGATTTTTGTTAAATGAGGAAACTAGATTTTTATGTCAGCAATTTAAAGTGAATTTCTTTATGAGTTCAAGTGATAGTTGTATAGAACATTTAAATTTACAGCCTATCGAGTTACAAAAGACAAATAGTATTTGACAATATTCAATATGCGTCTAAAGCCATATCTTTTCATATCGTTTTCAAAAATAAAGTCAAATTATTCACACATGTGACCAAAAACAGTATCAAGTAGGTTATTTAATTGATGGCTATACGCAAATACGAGCACGGAATAGATCTACATATACTGTTTATTGACTACAAGCAAGCTTTTGACAGTGTTATAAGGGAGGAGCTAATTAAGGATATGAATCAATTAGGCATCCAAGAAAAACTAATAAGTCTCACGAAAATGACGATGAAGGAATCCAAGGCACGAATCTTAACAAGGGAAGGCCCGTCAGATGAAGTACACATGAAGGTAGGTGTCAGACAGGGAGACTCCCTGTCAACAACATTATTTAACATTGCCATAGAGGGGGCAGTAAGAGCAGCCAAAATTATGGGAACGATTATCGAATCTTCAGCCCAACTGATAGCGTATGCAGACGATATTGCACTGGTTACTAGAGATTTAAAAACCATGCAGAACATAATATTAATACTAGATAAAGAAGCAAAGAAGAGAGGGCTAGTAATAAACCAAAGCAAAACGAAATACCTCAAGTGTTCAAGAGAGAATACGAACATAGAGAAAGAAATTAAGCTTGGTGCATATACATTTGAAAGAGTACACCGTTTCAAATACCTGGGAGTTATGGTGAATGACAGAAATGATAGAACGGATGAAATAAATGAACGCATCCTACTGGGTAATAAAACCTACTGGAATTACCAAAAATTCTTGAAAGAAAAGTACATTAGTAAGAAAACCAAATTAAAAATTTACAAGACTGCAATCAGGCCAGTGATCACCTATGGTGCAGAGACGATGTGCCTAACACAAAAAGATGAAATGAGGTTGGAAATCCTAGAGAGAAAGATAATTCGACGAATAATGGGACCGGTGAGAATAAGTGTAGGCGAATTTAGAAGATTAACCAATGAAGAAATTAAAGAAGTCATCGAGGGTGAAGACATAATCAAGTTCGTGAAGACGCAAAGGCTCAGGTGGCTGGGACACACAGAAAGAGCTAACCCAGACTCTACCCTAAAGCGAATAACTGGATGGAGACCATCAACAAAAAGACCAACGGGAAGACCCAAAACAAGATGGAGAGATCAAGTCTTAGGAGACATAAAGAAGCTGAGAATCTACAATTGGAAGGAGCGCTGTAAGGACCGGAAAGAATGGAGGAAAATTGTAGACAGGGCCAAGTCACACACGCTGCTATAATAATAAAAAAAAAACAACAGCGGACTGATTCTCCGCAATAAATAAATCAGAGAGCCCAAAAGGGCGGCAAACACTCCGCCAGGAGTGAATAAGCCATGATGATGATGATGATGATGATACGCAAATACCATAAAATGGAAAAAGGGGTAAAAATAACTTATATAAAAAAATATTAAAACGTTTACGAATTACAACTGGTTTACAACCCCTGACTCTTTCAACTATTAAAAAATAAAGTATAGTAAATGTGAAAAAATACAAGATATTTACAAATATTCAATTTATACCACATGAAAACTACTTAGTTACACTATAAAAAATGAAAAATAACAATTTATAAAAGCGGAGAAACCAAAAATTCTTTTTATTACTTTCGAATCGAATGTTCTGATATAAAATTCGTATTACCAAAAACATAAAAAAAACTGATTAAGTAGTTTCCTAGAAATCCTAATCGAAAACAAATTAATCTGGCTTTTATGCGAACGTCACCTTACATACCTACTTAAATACTTACACCATTCCTTGAACACGAGAAGTCTCCATTAGCGTAAGATAAGGGTTTTGTTGAGTACCCCACCATTTCTCATTTGTCATTCAGCTAAAGTTAATGGTTCATTGTAAACATGTTGTGACACACTTATTTGATTTTTGGTATTTTCTTATTAAAAAAGCTAATGGACAAATGGACTTGCATAAAAAATAGATCTGTGTAAATATTATTGTAAGTACTATTTACTTTGTTATATTTTGATTCATATTCCAATTGTACACCTGCTAAGACGATATTAACGTTTACTGAAGAGCAGATTGAAAATGTTTGCTAAATTTCTCAAAACACGTATTTTGGATAAACGTATTATGTATGTGCGTTCTTTCATGTTGGCGATATTTACAAATAAATGCTAACCAGATATTGGTCTTTGACACATAAATAACACAGTAGATGTCTATATATGACGAATATTGACATCTACGATGACAGCAAATGCTACTGTAGTCTTTTAAATGGTATTTAGCATATTAAACCCACATTTATCGTAGTAAAATGTGCATTAGTGACTTCCCTTTTAAAAGCATGACACTAATTATAAAGATGTATGCATTAAACCCAATATTCATAGTCTGTCTCCTTTTAACAGTACCAGGACAGTTTAGATTCACAATAAAGTATCCTTATGTTTCTTAGGGCTACAGTATATAAGGAATGTAACAGCACCAGTAACACCCTTCAACTGTCTATTATTATCTTAGTATCTATAGTTTTACCTAAGGTGTCTATTTTATTTGAGCTAAGTAGTCCTGGAATAGTTGAAGGATTTTAAAATCACCTCGATGATTTTGCCGATGTTAATTATATAAACTGGTCATCCTAGTTAATTGTCAAACACTCTACCGTTTTAACTATCAGATTATTTCCCGATGTATTAATCTGAATTGTACAAATTTCAAATAAAATACAGATTTTATTCAATAAAGATTATTATTAGAATCTATTGACTGAAGATCGTCCACCATTTCTTTCTGAATACAATGACCAATCGTTCCAGCCATAGACATATTTTATGGAAGTAAACTCAATAACACCATTTGAAATAAACAAAAGTTCTAACGACTCAGGAGCTAAAGGTCTCTCATTAAATTTTTAAACCAAGGGCCGGGCCCGTTACTGCAACTTCTCGTTTTTGTGTTTCATTGCAGTTTTGAGGGGCGAAGAACTACCACATAAATGGAAAACAGCCCTCGTATAAAAGATCTATACTAAAGGTAACAGAAGAAAGTGCTGCAACTATGGAGGTTTGCGATTGTCATTGGCTGTGATCCTGTGTCATCTGGACGGCTTTATGGTGGGATTTCATCACAGGAGTCTTAATTTGATGTGCCCATCGTTTTTAAGATCGTCCTCTTGGTTTTCGGTGTTCTACATTTCCGTTCAACAATAACAGTGCCATGGTCCTTGTTTTCGATCTTTCTCCTATCGATTTTTTTTGGGCGTTCATATCTGTGTATTTAACAATGTAAGTAATAAAGGCTTTAAACAACCTGCGCTTAGTATTCTTTGTGATTGTTCGGTCTTTCAATATTTTAATTAATTTAGCTGTTACAGTTCGAGCGATTGCTAGTCTACACTTGATTTATATATATATATATATATATATATATATATATATATATATATATATATATATATATATACATGTATATTTATTTATATATATTTAGGAATTCTACAGTATACACTTCCTTCCCTCGCTCAACCGTTTCCATCTCCCTCTGTTGTTCCATTCTTAATCGTTTAGGCCTCTCTTACTCATAGCGTCGCCTACTTCGTTCCTTCAGGGTCTTTGGGGTCGTCCTCTTTTTCTCCTTCCTATGAGGCTCCATATGATTATTTTCTTTATCCATCTGCTGTCGATAGTTCTTCTTACATGTCCATACCACTTAGTTTTTTTTGATCTATATATGTTAGTATGTCTGTTTTTATTGATGTGCTTTGCTTTATTTCGAAATTACTTCTCCTATCCATTCTTGTTACTCTGCAGCATCTTTGCAGGCGTTATATCTCTGTTGTTACTATGTTAATGCTGTTTTGTTGTTTATAATCAAATTTTTGGCACCATATGTCATAATACTTCGCATTAATGTTTTATAAATCTGTGTTTTTGTCTTCATATTTAGGTGTCTATCTCACCATAGAGGTAAATTGTCGGATTGCTGTTCTTGTTTGTCCTAATCTTTGCTTAATTTCACCCTCTGTTGTTGTCTTTTTTGTGGTTATAAACCCCAAGTATTTGAATTTATCCTTTCCTTTGATTGTTACGTTGTCGTCCATCTGTAGATCTTCTATGTCTTCTTCACTTGTAGATAGGCACTCTGTTTTTGCGAGGTTAATATCTGGACTAGTCTTGATATATTCTTCTTGTAGTTTCTTCATCATGTAACTGAGATCTTCTTGGTCTTGTGCAATCACTACTTGATCATCTGCACAGCTTAACGTTTATAGGTATTCATTTCGTACCGGTGCTCCCATGCCTTCGCATTTCATTTTCCATGTAGTCAAGACTATCTCTAAGTATATTTTGAATAGGGATGGAGATGTGGAACAACCTTGCAGGAGCCATTTTGTTGTGGTGAAGCCTCCTATGATTCTTGTTCCCATTTTAATGGAGACTTTATTTTCTTTATACAGAGATTTTGAAGCTTATATGAGTTCCGTCTGTATTTCTAATTTGTACATTGCCTCCCATAGTTCTGACCTTGGTACAGAGTCATACACCTTTCTCAGGTCAACAAATCCAAATGTATATCTTTATTTTTTGCTTTTTTCTTTTCCAACAGTTGTTTCAGTGTGTATATGTGATCTATGCATGATCTTCCTGCCGTTAAGCCTACCCGATCCTTCCCGATTTTGCATTTTATCGCTAGCTCTATTTTTTCTAGCAGTATCTTTCCATATAATGTTTCTATTGATGATATTTGCTTATTCCTTAGGGAGCTGTGCTCCATTTATGGCCTTCTGAATATTAATTTTATCATCCGGTGTAATTTTTTTGAGCCGTACTTTATAAGCTCAGGTGAGATGCCTCCAGGTCCCGGTACTTTCTTATTTTTGATTGCTTTTATGACCGTTCTCATTTTCCTATCTGTTATTTATATTTCTTGTTGTGGGGATCTGCTTCGTCTTCACCTGTTTTATTTTCCAATAAATTGTGGTCTTTGTTTTGTTAACATACTTGATTTCTGATGAGCAATCGCCATTGTTGGTTATCAAGCCCAAATATACAAATCTCTCTACCACTTTAAAGTTCGCAACTTGGTGAATTAGCGGTAGAGTATTATTTGCTCTGTTCACGATCATTATTTTCGTTTTTTTCGGTGTTGAGCTGAAGTCCGAATTCTTCCGAAAAGAGTGAGTTTTTGCATTTTGCATCAAACGAAGTCAGTTTCTATTAAGCTGGTAAATAAATAAAGGTTGCGCGATTTTTGCTATTTTTTACGATTCTCATAAGATCGATAAAATTTATCACTTTCATTGACCGGTTAGTATGTGATTTATATTTGTAGAGCCTAATCTTCGAAACCTACAGCATTAATTTTTGATTTTAAATTTTGATCAGACATTTAGTGAAAACTGCTGAATTTAAACTTTCACATTAAAAATTATCTAAGACGTTTAATACTGCTTCTTTTCGATTACAGAGTATGTGTTTCTAAACTATACAACTTCAGCCACAAATTTCACCCAATACCGTCTTTGTGGAAGCTTCTTCCGTGACGTCAGATCCCGGTCAACAGAAGTAATAAATTTAATTGATCTCGTCATCATCATTGGTGCTACAGCCCTATAAAAGAGCCTCGACCTTCCCAAGTCTATTACGCCAGTCAGTTCTATCCATTGCCAACTGTTGCCAGTTTTCTGCGCCTATTTGTCTATCATCCTCATCTACACCATCCCTCCATTTGAGTTTTGGCCTAACTCTACTTCTACTTCCCACAGTTTGTGACATAAGGATCCTTAATTGATCTCATAAAAATCGTAAAATATGACAAAAATGGCGCAACGTTTATTTATTTAACAGCTTTATAGAAATCAACTTCATTTGCGGCAAAATTTAAAAAATGCATACATAAGCTGCTCTCTTCACCTTTAAAACTCACTTTAACTTTTGCCGATAGACACTCGGATAAATAGATATCGAATTTTTACGGTTGAGTTGATAGAAATCTTATTAAAAAAATTATAACCTGCCTAACACATTTAAAATCGCCGGTCACTTCAAGCGTTGTTTCTGAGAAAATTGTACATTCTACACAAAAAGTGTTAATAAAAATTTTTGTTTAAAATTATCTCAACTATATTTATTTTTTTAAATATTTTGTTTAATGGGGGTTTTAGAGGCAAGCCAGGAAATTAGATTTGTAAATTTTTTTGCATCTTTTTTGAGATTTTACATCGAAAAATTGACATTCTTAGCAAAATTCAGCTAGTTGTAGTTTTTGAAAAACAAATGTCTGACAACTGAATTGATGTATTTTGTGTTCTGTAAATTTTGTCAAGACTCTATGTATTTTGCTTGTGTATAATTATGTTTGATTCCTTTTATTAGCGTCGTAGTTTCTTTTTTAGACTTTCATATTTTTTATTTATATCCAAATGACAAAAAACAATTAAGTGCTTATAAAGAAAAAGTTCTCTAAGGTACGTATTTGTAATAAATAAATGTAACATTAGTATACAAAATTTTTTTAATTGAAATCTTAATAAAAACCACACGGCAAAAGCACTTCAAATTTTATGACTCACTTCCAAGTGCACATGAAACTGTTTTACTTGTCATTACCTTAATGAATAGATCATAAAGCTTTATGTTACTTGCTAGTCAGCATTATCTTAAAATAATGAGAATCAGCTCATTTAAATACTCTTTTACTGCAACTGCACCCTTGGAAGAAACATTTGACGCCATCTCGCCTTCCATTACATGACCATCGTTAGAAGGCAGATACATAATTTGCAATAAGTAATCGGTTAGTCGCCCACGGATGCTCCTGCTGAAAATAAAAGCAATAGCTCATTTCTTCATCTTGTACAAACGATGTGGGATATAATGGTGCCATTAAAGTGCATAGAAAATGGCACATTATTATAGATGAGGTAACACAAAAACTATTAAATATTCTGTTCAAAAATAGTTTGGAATATACAGTGTGAAAAAATTACCAATAAATAATTTAAATCCTAGCTACGTTTCGTTCTAATATTCTTGGAATACCCGTATAACATTAATATAATGAAATAGTCAAAATGATTATTATGCATTATCTACAAAATGGCAACATTTACCTCACATTATAAACGAGAAACTACTCAAAATTTTAAAACATAGTTTTAAAGTTTTAAGCACAAAATTCTCAGAAATGCGAATGCGTTAAAACGATAATATTGTTGCCCGGTTGTTATTCTAGATATTTTATCATCTTTTATATTGAACATTCGCAAGCAGCCAAATAGTCGTAGAATTAGGGAAGTGTTATATAAGGTATTTAATACCGTTATTATTTATTTAAAAAATCGGAGTTCTTTTTATGAAAATTTACTCTTTTGAGATGATTTTAAAAATGGGTCTTGATTTATGAGGTTGGTTTAGTTTTAAATTTACTTACTCACACTTACTCTAAATTTGTACGGTCGACCCTCTCAGTACCTTTCAGAATAGTCATCGAAAGTACATAGCAGAAATTTGTTGCGTTTTCGAGCGATTATTTTGAATTACCACGTATAAAAAATCACAATTCGTCAAATTGACGGCACATCATAGTTTACGTAACTATTTCAATAAATTGTGCAATATAAAAATGGCCAGTTCACGCAAGAAAATAAAAGTAAGTGATGCAGATTTTAGTAATATTGCATTACAATGGTATAATGAATGTGACAGTGACCTTGATAATTCTGACGATAGCATATTGGATGAAACTTTTATACCTAGTGAGCACGAAACAGATAGTGACCAAGAAGGCGATAACGACAGCAGTGTTTTGTTACCTTCTTAAGAAACAAGTACTACACCTGAAAGCGAGGATGAAGATAAGGATAAAAAATATTTTTATGGTAAAAATAGATTCAAGTGGCCAAGTGTTCCTCCAGCAAAAAATGTACGGACTGCTGTACATAACATAATCAAGATTCCCACTGCAATTCGTTTACCCGAAAATAATCGTAAGTTCATATTTGAAAGATTATTATCTGAAAAAATAGTTACTATAATACTATAGTGGACCAATCAGAAATTATCTACTCTAAGGAGCAAGTATGCAAATGATAACAGGTCAGAATTAGCTGATGTAGACACAGTTGAGTTTAGAGCTTTCTTAGGATTGTTATTATATTCAATAATATTTAAATCATATCACGAAGATGTCGACTCATTCTTTGCTATAGACGGAACTGGCCGAGATATCTTTCGTTCCGTAATGTTGAAGAAAAGATTCTTGACCATTTTAAGCGCTCTGAGATTTGACAATCCTTTTACACGCGATGAAAGAAAGAAGGCTGATCCATATGCTGCTATTTCTGATGTATTTTACATGTTAATACAGAACTGTCAGGAGCTATACTTTATTAGTACCACTGGATGCATCGATGAAATGCTTATTGGATTTAGAGGGAGATGTAAATTCAAGATATATCAGTTATTTGTTCAATGCCTATATATATGGGGGAAAAATACCGATGGAGTAGGCCTGGATGATCAAGAAAAAAAACTAAATGTTCCAACTCAATCTGTTCTCCGATTATGCAAGCCTAGTTATAAGACAAACAGGAACATTACCGCCGATAACTGGTTTTCCTCTATACAACTAGAGGATATCCTAAAGATGAAAGGTTTGACATACGTAGGTACGTTGAAAAAAAAAATAAAAAGGAAATTCCATCGACGTTCCTTCCAATGGTTTCCAGAAAAGTTGACGAATCTCTTTATAGGTTTACTAAAGAACTAACGCTTCTTTCTTATGTGCCAAAGCGAAACAAGGCGGTTATACTTGTTTCATCGATGCACCACAGTGAAAGTATTGACGGTGATTCTGGAAAGCGTGAAATGATTGCATTTTATAATGCGACAAAGGGTGGAGTAGATGCTCTGGATGAAAAATGCAGCAAATATTCGAACAGTCGCCGTACACGTAGATGGCCAACGTCAATATTTGACAGAGTTGTAGACATAGCTTCTACAAATGCATATTTTGTGTATTGTTCGGCAAATTCTGAAGAGAAAATAACTCGATTCCAATTTATCAAAAGTTTAGCACATAATTGAGTAACATCACTGCTTACCAGAAGACTAGCCAACATACGAATTCCTAGAGAAATTTGAATAAATATTAGTAGAATACTTCAGGTTCATGTTCCGGTTGTCTAAACAGTAAACGAGAAGTTGCCAAATAGAAAAACCTGCCTTATCTGTCCGCCAAGGCTAAAAAAAGAACTGCTTATGCGTGTGTTCAATGCAAGAGACCAACATGTTTGGACTGTTTAAAAAAAATGTAATACTTGTTATAGTCTACGCTAAGTATCATATTATGCTTTTATTTATTCTACACCAATTTTTGCCATTCCATTTTTCTAAGTAAAGCAAAGAAGTGATTTATTTTGTTAATAAGCGTGGTAAATGAACTATCCTTTTGAATGTTTTGTAATAAAATTTATTGTTTTTTGAGAAAAGTTTAGTTAAACGGTTAATTAGTTAATCTTTGTTTTTTTTTTTGTTGACGCTATACTCTGGCTTATCTAAATAAATACTTAAATCAGTTGCAACAATTTTTTAAGAGAATGACACTTTACGAGGTGTATTTAAGCGTTAGTAATTAAAAAATAAAAACATTTCCAATTTCTTAATATTAATTTGATGGCGGTATCAATTTGACGGCACGTTGCCAGTTGCGTAACAACTGTGGCACATCAGCTATTAAGGGTTAAAGAAAATGTATTAGTTGTATAGAAATAATACTTACATACATTGACACAATAGCTATCACTTCAATAATTACATCATAATTCTTCTTCTTCGTATATTTTTCATCTAATTATAGTTGTAGGATTAATATGCTTCTACTTCCTGTAAGTTTTTTTAAGCTTTTACTTTTTTTACTTCTGCTAGTTCATAGCTATTCTTCCAAGCTTTCTTTTGATCTATCTCTTTTTTTTCCTTATTGTATTTATGATGTTACTATGACCTGATATAACGATAACGTTGTTCTGGTTTTGTCGCAGTTTTTATTATTCCATTTTCGTCTCTCTCCTTATACAACAAACACCAGTTAAGTTTGTCACAGAGAAATAGATTATGTTTTCGCTTTATAATTTTTCTATTGGTTTACTTACTATTTTTAATAAGTATTTCCAGTGGCGTAAGTTAATGTATGGGATAGTGCTATTGTAAATATGATTGTTGGGACTTGATTTATTAAAGAAAACCTGATTGAAGATCTGAATCTTACAATGCTTACAGACTACCATTTACTTTATTCCACCGACGGACCGTTTTTTTTTAATCTGATTACTCATAAGTTCTTCCTGTCTGATGAGTGAAATATCGCAAAATGCCCATCAGAGAATGGTGAGACTCGAATTCAACATAAATGCATAAGGTAAACGTCTTACACTATGTAAAGAGTGCAAATATTGGTGTTTTGTATTAAACGGGTAATGTATTACCAAATAACGGTATTCCTAACATCGTCCAGTAACTGTCAATGTGCTTGGATTCGCAGTTTTCTTATCGGTATGAGAAGTCTCCTGACTTTCTTTTTCTTTACATAGAGATTGCTACTATAATAGCGATATTACGCTGGTATATTCTTCTTGTTATTGTGACGTCTTTTAACAAAGGTTGGACATCACTTCTTTAAACGCTTCTCTGTTTTTTGCAACGTGAAATAACTGTTTAACACTAAAGTTAGTCCAATCTCCGATATTTTATTGATTCGTCAGTTCTGTTCTTTGAAGAAGTATAACAGCTGTAGGTACCTACGTCTTGTCAACATACACAATTGGTCTATTTTAACTCTGAAAATGTTTGATTTGCCTAAGAGATTTTATTCTTAAAGCTCGTATTGCTTTTTTTTCTATAAGCACTTTTCGGTTGTTTTCGGTTCTCCTCCAATGAAATTTAATTTTGCGTAGAAGTCGCATTAGAGATGTCTGTTAAATTGTGATATCCAAATCATTTTTTGCATGGCCTGGAAAATTGGACTCTGCCGGTATTTTTTACAAAACATTCTGCTTGTTATTCCTTCGATTGTTCCGATAAATTCCTGAAAAAGTGTTAGTAACTATAATATTTCATTTTAGTTAGTATGTAGGTATGAAAAATGTCTGTATTTACTGCCATACCGAGAGACATTACACAATATATTTATGTGAAAATATAAGAGTGTAATAATTTAAGTATGTTAAAAAAGTATTTTAATTATCGGGACTAAGACCTGTGTTCATACAATTATTATTTCACGAATGATGAAAAGGTTGTCAATGTGAGTCCATAATACCAGTATATGGGAAATGAGTCGATACTCACAATGTTAAGTAGTTTTTATTTTATTTAATGATGGTAAATTTTGGGACATTTGCCTCATCGTCAGACCCAAGTATGTTAGTCTTATATATAATAATAACTAAAAGGTAAAACCACATAAAACAAACAACAAATAATAGCAAATTAAGCAAGCAGCTACAAAAGTAATTATTGAGAGTGAGATTGACAAAGTATATTGGGACGTTGGTGCCATTGGGTGAAACAATCTGATGAAAACTGCACCATATAGTCATGTAAATATGTCAGTCATGCACCATATAGTCAGTTACTGACTGACTATATTTTGCAGATTTCATAAACATCATTAAATAATAAAAACTACTTAAGGTTGTAAGTTATCGTACTTAAGTAAGTATCGACTTATTTCCCATATATCGGCATTTTACAAATATTTGCAAATATGTATATTTATTTAAAAAGCATTACCGTATCAGGTAATGAATTAAGCAGATACGACCAATAAAAGCTAAAGACAAAGTTAAAAACTCTCAATCATTTTAAGCGAATTAATAATTAATTTATTGTACAAACTTACCTATTGCTTTAGGTGTTGTTTCTTTCAGAGTATGCAATGTACCTGATCCGAGCTTATTATTTTTGAAATAATTAAATATATTAAATATGATTTTAGGAAAATGTCCAATAATTAGAACATTGGTCTTTCTATTACTTTCCAACGCCATCGTTTAAAGGACTTAACTATCCAACTGATAACCACCATCTAAGCGGACTTCAATTTTGGGTTTGTGCTCCTCGCCAACCTAACTGTATATATTATATTTCACATCTTGTATTAGAATTTGTATATTTTCATTACTGTTCGTTGCAAGATATTTCGGATTTAATCTTCTAAGTATAGTTGTATACAAGGTCGGACTTAATGTACTGATACATCTTATCAAAATTACGGCAATCCCACAAAGTAAAAGAAAAATACATATTAGTAATACTTTTATATTAAAATATATATTTAACATAGTGAAAAAATTCAAAAAATAAGTAATTTTAAACTTAACTATCGCCTATTCGGTATTCGGTCATTCGGTCTTAATTAAATCTTCAACAGTTGAAAATGATTTAGAAGAATAATTATTTTTCCTCACATTACTTTTGAATTAAGACCACAACAATTCTATTGGATTCAGTACACAACAGTATGGAGGTAATCTTAAGACTGTATGGCCATAATTCTTAGCCAGCCTGGCGATAACATATTTTTTTCACATTTAACTAATTTTAATAGTTAAGTTGTTTTTTTTTGTGTAGGAAGCCATAAATTATATTTCATGTTTTGATAAAAATTCTTGAACTTGAGCTTTGTTTGAATTAGTGTTTGAAATTTTACTCTTTAGTCTACAATGATACGGAGCATTATATAAAAATAATAACGCTATTTCGTTTTAATTTAGGTTGTAATTGCTGCTCAAACCACTTTTCAAACAAAGTACTGTCCCTATCTTGATGATAATCGTGGGTGTCGAACCAAGTTTCATCCAAATAATACTGAGTGAAGTTCTTCCCTTCACTCCTAAAAGACCTTTGACTCTCTAAATAATCGAACCTCCACTTTATTAAATGGCTGGATTCGATTATTGCCTGCCATTTATTCACTATTGACGTGACAACGTCTTAAATTAGGTTGTGGCTCGGAGTCACTCATGAAAAAGTGTAACGCCCGCTCACGTCTGTTACGATGAGTCATCGAACGAGAGAGAGGCCCGCCGGACCGGCGAATGCCTTGCGTCTCTCTCCCACTCAACCATGATCGGTCCGCTGCGCGCGCAGCACTAGAGAATTAGGCGCGTTGAATCGGTGCGTGCTTGTGTCTCTGTCTTTCTCGAGCGTTCTTGGCGTTGGAAAACCGAGAAAGCGTCATAATACAAGTTCACACGTGTGGTTAAAGTATCGTCAGCTGTGTCTGTAGTGAAAATGTGGAGTGCTTAGATTCGTCATTTACAACAACTACAACAATAAAGGTAAATAATTGTAAATATATTTCTATAGTTAAAATTTGTGCAATTCTTATTTTCATTAAATTCCTTGTTCCTATTGTGCAATTTAATAATATTCATATCAATAAATATTCTACCGAGAAAAAGACGTTGTCACGTAAAATCTTCGCCCGTAAAACCGACTTTACAGGCAACCGATTTTTTTTAAACAAAAGACCATTAGAGTTTAAAAAAATCTCCAAAAAGTAGTTTTATGACACTCGGCAATTATTTCTTTGTTTCTTAATTCACTCAAAAGTTTATTTAAAGTTGGTAAGTTATTCACTGAATACATATGATATATTGTTTCCCGTATAGCTGATAAATGAAAATTCGGTAATACTCGATGGGCACCAGAATGCTTTATTGTGCTCAAATGCTTTTTTTTCCGCAACACTGGACCGTCTTATATAAGTTCGTACACAGTGGATCGTGGCAATTGTGTCAAAAAAACCGTCTTTTTGATCACTTCTGATTTAACCATTGTCGAAAGAAGACCTAAGAAAAATATGTTATTTTACTTTTTAAGGAATTCTGCTCAGAATTCTGTGTTTAAATATGAATTAGTTAATTTGTAAATATAATTAACTTTCCTAATATCGGGTGGGGCGAACTCTCGCCCCAGGTCTAACGTTTTTAATAATATCTGTAATTAGGTTTAATCAATCGCTTTTACGGTTTAGAACATTGGTAGTTGATCTATTAAGAGTACAAAGAAGTAGTAGAACCCAAAATATCGCGAACAGAAAATTAAATATTCTCGTCGTATTCCGCGGAAATGTATGTGGGGCGAGAATTCGCCTCACGTGGTATCGAGTGTTTTCACGTTCTACAAATCTGATTTTATCAGTTTAGATGAAACTTTTGGAAAATGGTTACTAATAACTGTACCAATTACTTGCCATGATGTGCAGTCGCATTCTTTACATATTATCAGTTGATTGTAATGTGTTTCCTGTATATTTGAAATTCCATTACACAGTGGTAACTTTAATAATTCCCCTATTAGCATATTTCTGTCTAGTTTCTTCGAAGCATCACTTTCTAGTTGGGATTGTCTCTAAGAATTTGTAAAGTGCAATTAGCCCTAATTACGTCTGATATCTGATAACTGCTAAAATTAACTGATTATTTGGTGAGTTTATGAATGTGACTGTCTTATGTCTTTGATTTTTAATTTGTTGAATTGGTACTAAACAAAGTATACAGACAATAAATGGTTTAAAAACAGTGGTAAGATTAATGAGATAGATAGAATTCTTGCGCTTAAAAATGAACCAAACTTCTCGGGCGAGAAGTCGCCCCAACTGGTACTGGTCATTTTAAAATTCACCCGGTATTAGGAAGGTTAACTAAAGAGTATTTTAACGAGAACTCTTGGAAAATTCCAAGAAATTTACAAAAGGCAATTAACTGATTAAATTTAAATAGGTACACAAAATTATAATTAAAATTTTATTTACCAATCGTTAACAACTCAAAATTGAAATACGCACCTGGCTACACCTACTTTGTATCATGTACCTTTAAACTATGGATATAATTTAAAATTGAACCTAATGCAATGAAAGACTAAGGGTGACTATTCGTTAAAGCATTAAGGGAGTACAGTCATTTTGTGCTTGATATTGGCCCAGTCTCTTAATCTGCGGAATTCCATCCAAATTATTTTGCAACGGATAGTGGTTGGTAGTCTCATTTATTTCTTTCCTATTATCTGTAAATAAGTCCTTGATGTATTGTTCCCAAGTTTTTTTGTTTTTTTCTTCTGATAATTGGAGATCTTAACTTGGAGTTTCTTATTACGTGTTGTATTCTTTTCCATGTATTACCCGTAATTTCTTTCTATTTCTTATGTAAGTTCTCTGTGTGTTGTTTCATAATAAGTTCTTCTATTTATTTGCAATTTTCTTCCATCCAGTGTTCTTTAGTTTCCTTGATCTGAGTTTTCACTAGTCTCTTCATTTTCTTATATTTTTCTTTATTTGTATTTTTATATTCTCGTTTTTCTTCTATGAGCTTTATAATACCTGGTGTCATCCAGTCTGTTTTAGCACTTGGTTCTTTTCTACTCAGAAAAGTTTCATTAGCATTAAGTACTGCTGCCATCATTTCGTTCCAGGTACTGTAAATATATATTTTTTTAAACTTCTGTGAATACTGGTGTAATTGCTTTATTTATTGGTTGTTGACATTTTTTACCCTCAAGCTTTGACAAATCTAGTCTCTGAATTATACTTTTTTTCTGTGGTTATCTCAGTTTGATGTTATGGTTAGCAAGAAGTAGGTTGTGTTCGGAGTCTGCATTAGCACTAGAATATTTTTTTTTTTCGCTTTTAATATTATTTCTAAATCTTTTGTTATTTTCGTTGTCTCCTGGTGCACTCCATGTATAAAGTTTCCTTGGTGGTAATTGAAAAAGGTGATAAATAGTTCTTTCTCTTGACAATATTGTACTGATCAGTTTCCTCTTTTATTACTTATTCCTAGACCATAATTCCCTAAAATATCTTCTACTTTCCCTTTAGCGACTTTGACATTAAAGTCGCCCATTATTATTTTGATTTTATGTTTTTTTTTTTGCTTTTCTTTAGATGTTGTAAATCTAAATGGAATAAATAAATGTCATTATCAGTCCTATGATGCTGTATGATGGTGAAGCATACATTTGAATTATATTTATGTTTATTGGATCTGTTTATTGGGTCTGTAACTGTAACAGTATTATTCTTTCATTATAGGGAATAAATAGACATACGATTGTGGAGTTTTTTTAAATCATGATTCCTATACCATTGTTGTCATCATTAGTACTGCTACTCGAGTAACAAAGCGAGCTGAGGCTACGTATCTCTATTTTAAGTCTGCTTATTTCTAGTTATACTGTTTCGAGTTGTCCACTTGTATATAATGTTTGTACAGTCAATGTTACAATACGATTTATATTTATTTTTTATTCTTAAAGATTATTCGCATCCCTCTCCCATTTAAGAAAGGCAGGCTTTCGGGGCCTTTTTGTTTTGACTCTCCATTAGTGATTTTTCTTGAGATGATTTCCTTTTGGATATTTAATGCAATAGTTTCTCGTTGCTTTCTGTATCCTTATACCGTTAACCGTTCATAGTTCATCCGCTCTAGAGACCACTTTGATGGTCTCAGGACAAAAGAGTACCCTTCCACTTACCAACTTATCCGCCCGAAGCCGTTGACTAGTAAAGTCCCTTTCTCATCAGCATCAACGCTTCATTTCACTGGGTTGTTTACTTAATCTCCAGTAGGGTTACTCAGGTTACCAGGGTTAACCCGTGTGAATATGATCATACTTCTTGGAGGTGACGATAGTAATTGGATAGGATAGGCTAGAGGTGCTATCTGAAAGCAACAACTTATTTTAGATACGCATCACTACCGCATTTGAACTGAACTCGTATATTATAATACAATAATGGCCAGGCGCAAAAGAGACCGCTTCTTTTCAATTTGAGTACTCAGTCCTCCCTGATGAGTGGAAAACAACTAAATCCAGAAATTCCAAACCTCCAAAATATTTGTAGAATATTATATTACATTGGAAATTATTTGCTACAATTGTTTCAATAGAAAATAGAAAATGATAACGAGAATTTTACTACAGAAATATATAAGACTTAACAGAAATGTTGAATAATGAAATAAACTTAAGGTAGGTCAAGAAATGCAAATTTATTTTACAAACATACAGATTATTTTCTAATTTTAAAATTTAAATACAATAAACAATTGAGTTACTCGATAAAATATTTAACTTAAAATTTTGTCTATTAATAAAAATATATTTTTAGTATAGATAAAATTGGTATCTACAAATATGAGACCTCTTAGAGCTTCTACCTGTAATATAGCATAATGTCTTACTAATGGTTCAAAAAGCTATACAAAGGTTCGAAAGATTTTTATTAAAGACAGAGAGGGAGAGAAAAGTACAAATAACATGAACAAAACCAGTGCAAATGACATAAAAACAAAATTACTAGAAATAAACACTACTTAATAATTAATACTTACTAATTTCGTATTTAGTATCAAGTATTAAGTCTTTCGAATGTGAATAGTAATTGTAGAAAATATGAAAACGAATTAGTAAATTTAAGATTGAATTTCAAATAATATGGTTCTACAAGTTATGCACAAAATCGCTTACCTTAAATTGGTGTTCTTTAGGATTTGGTTAACTATGCAGACCCAAAGGTAACTACTCAATTCATCACTGCTCAATCCCTTCAATGGATTCCTTCCATGAAATTCTTGTTGGACGCGAGACGGTACCGCCAGATATCGTTCCGAATTCTTCACCTTTTTCGTTGAAGGCTGGAAGCAAAGTCGTACCTTGTCGGTTAAAATCTACTCATTGGGGCATGCCCATTTGGATATATGAGCGATTTGTGTGCGTCGAAGTAAAATCATATTATATCGCGCTTTGAATGATATGCGACCAATAAGCACATAAGGTTATTCTGCATCATTTCAAGGAAATATAATTATTAAAATCTAAAACTCATTCTACCCGAAATAAATTAAGTATTATAATAATATTCAATATAAAATAAAGAAATAAGGATTCCCGAACAATCACCCCGCCAAAACGAATGTTTTCAAAGTAAGAGAAAAAGAAAAAAAAATAAAACAAACAAAATTTAAACCTAATTAAAAAAAAGGTAGTTACCATAATTTCCGGGAAGAGGACAAATCTTGACCACCGATTTTTTCATCGTGCCGCGAGAAGTTTTGACTTCGACAACGCGAATTACATCATCCTGTCCCGGAAAGACGTTAACAATACGACCAAGTTCCCACTGCAAAGGAGCTTGCTGATCATTCTTAATAATTACCAGATCCCCTTTAGAAACCGGAGGAGACTGTTTTGTCTACTTGTGTCTTTGTTGAAGAGTGTTAATATACTCTAAAGACCAACGTTTCCAGAAATCGCTTTGGATACGTTGCAGTAGCTGCCAACGACTTAATTTGTTAAGGCTTAAATGATCTAAATTGGGTTCAGGAATCGGATTATTTAACGACTCGAAAACCAAAAAATGTCTAGGCGTAAGTGGCTGCAGATCGTTCGGATCTGTGCTAATGGGACACAAGGGACGAGAATTAAGGATAGCCTCCATTTGTGTTAGAACTGTATAGAATTCTTCAAATGTTAGGATTTGATTTCCCATTACTCGGTAAAAATATGATTTAAATGACTTGACGCCAGCCTCGGCTAATCCATTCAAATAAGGAGAGGCGGGAGCATTAAAATTCCAAGAAATGTCTAATTTTTGTGCGGTATTTTAAGCAAGATCAATCAATTGGTTATTAGCACCCTTAAAATTAGTGCCCTGATCACTAACAATATGATTGCACCTCTCCCTTCGAGCAATGAAGCGCCTAAAAGCTGCTAAAAAGGACTCTGAACTAAGATCAGATGTGGTCATCAGATGAATAGCCTTAGTAGCGGTACAAACGAATAAACAGACATAACCCTTAAAGGTTTTCGCTCCTCTATGTTTGCTCATCAAAAGCGAAAATGGACCAGCGAAATCAATGCAAACTGATGAGAATGCTTTTAACTGAGAAACGCGGAACGAGGGTAAATCGGCCATATCTTAAGGAAAATATCAGAAAAAACATCCAGCTGAACATATCGAATAATCGGTATAAGTGAAGAATTTATTTCTTGTGGAGTAAGGATTCTGTTTTCGTTAAGTCTTTGTTTAGACCTAGAGTTTTTTATAAACCTTAACACATAAGCTAAAATTCTTTGAATTTTCTTTTCTTTGAGTAAATTCAATAGAAAATTGTCATTAGTGACTGTAATTGTAAGAACAACTTATTTTTCCTCTTTTTGGACCTCCATTGATAAATCAGAATGTTTATGCGCGCTATTTTCCATCCCAGTCACTATCACGAAAAGGTTACTTACAGAACTAACAGGTTCACACAAAAAGGGCACTACTAACTTATGTATAATTGATTGCTCTCATACCTAAAGCGGGATAAATTTTTGACAGATTCGGAGAGCACTGTGTCAACGTGTGAGGTGTAAATCCTTGACGAATTTTTTGAGGGTTTCAGCAAACAAAGATGTTGCTTCGTACCCGACTAAATTCGCTCTCAGGTGCCTGTTGTTTCGGGGAGTCTTTTTTGGAACTAGATATTTGTCTAACGCGCACGAAAACGAAGCCCTGCTGTCATTTATATATTTACACGTTTTGCGATGTTGGCAAATTATTGTCAAAAGTGGATTTAAAAACTAAATTTAGTTTTACAAGAAAATTATTCTTGACAAAAGAATCCTGGCTAAAAACTATCAGGTGATTTAGCTTTTTTTAGCTTTGCTTGTTTGATTCACAGCAGACGTCATCTCTAAATTAACATTTTTCTTAAATGTTTTTTGTTTATTAATACACAAAATTGCAACATTTTTAATTTAAAAATCATAACAATATTCTATTTTGGTATTTATAAACGAACTTCCTTATAAATTTATTAACTAACTACTTTTCCGGGTCACCTAATGTGGGAGAATCCAAATATTAACCTTTTTAGATAATATGTTCGAATGTAGGGAATTCTACATCCGCCTAATGCTGTTAATCCTATAATTTACCAAAATACCGGTTTGCAGAGTAGTGAAAAAACAATCAAACCCATCCAGAGATTATCGATAAAGCATGCGAACCGTAATAGATTCTATTTCGGCAATCTCTGATCAGCCTACTTGATATTCACCCTAAGTTTTCGACTACATCTGGTCTGCAGCACACATTTTCGTTGAATGTACAGTAGGCAGAAAACAATCCCAGTCAGCTATGCGCCATCCATGAATAACAATCGAGAAATAATACATCATTATTACTTGCTGTGATGTGCACTCTCGGCAGCCCTCTCTGCTTGTGTGTGGTGCCTTCGGCGTAATGAATTCCCAGGAATACTAGATGATATGACTCTGATAATTTATGATGGCAAACTCGTTGTGGTTTGTTTTGAATATAAGGAAGATGTTGCAAATTGGATAGGATTATTGTTTGTGTATATAGAGTGGAGCGAGATGCTACGGCGAACCTTTTCAAAACTTTATTATAATGCGGAAATATGCGCTTCACGTTTTTATGAAAATACTCTATTTGATGAAATTTGGTCTAAAAAGAAAAAAATAATGATGGCGCACGTTTTAATTAAAACTGTATTATACTCCGGCAGCTATAAATAATAATTTTCTGCTTTTGACGTTATTTTAAATGGTTTATGCTATTTCAGATTATGTTTATTAATCAGCATTGGTATAGTTTGTTTCACAAAAAATGGTTGAGAGCTTAAAAGTTACCTGAGTTGATCCTATTGTGTATACAAGAGTCTCTCAATAAACTACCGAAGTACACAGGGTCGCACTTCAGAAAGTTTGTTATTTAATATATTTCATTGGTAGCTGTGTAATACACGATTATAAAATTTTATTAAATTATTTCCTATGGTATTTTCAGGTTGTTCAAGCGGATATACTTGATAATTGAACAATTGTTAACATGAAGAAAGTAGTTTTTTTTGTTCTACGTGAATAATTGTAGTATATGAATCTAAATTCAGAAAGGTACTTTCCTTCACACTTTTTACAGGCTTAGGACTGTCAGCAAAAAACTGGCGTGTTTAAAAGTTTTTGCTCTTCCTAATCGGATATCGTTAAAAATGTACAGTAATAATAGTTCTATTTACAGTATATACATACAAACGAATACATAATGTACAAAAAATGGATGAATTAAAAAAAATATAGAAAAATATATACAAAAAAAAATACCCAAAATAACCAAAATATATTTATGAATTCCTAAATACCTAATTCTGTTTCGCTGTCTCTATCCGCTTCAAGATTATTAACAATTGGTTTAATTATGTGATTCAAAGTAACATATGAATTTTATACGTTCATTACATGGCGTACTGAATTTTTCCAACTTTCTGGGGAGATATCATCAACACATTTCCTTATTAATTCGACTACACTACCACTTAAAGTCGGAGAAACATTTTGTGACCTAACATTTGACTTTAGTTGGTGCCACATATGCTCTATGGGATTAAATAAACAATAGTAGGGCGGAAGCCGTAACACTGTATGTCCCATGTCCTCGGCCAATGCGTCACATACATATACTTTTTTAATAGAAAATGATTTGAACACTTTTAACAGTTAATTTTTTAAATAACTTTCTTCAAAATATAAAATATATCGTTTTCTAACAGGTAATTTTGAATTTCAATTTTCGTGTTATTTGCACTTGGAGACTTATGTAATTGACGACTGTGGTAACTTGCATTATCCATTACTATCACACTATTTTGAGGAAGGTTAGGTATAAGACAATTCTTAAACCATTGCTCAAAAAGCTCTGCGGTTGTATCCTCATAGTAGTCCACGCAGGAGTCTTTAATGTTCTTTGCAGAAAGCCATAAGGCATTTGGGACCCAACCATTTTCTGATCCTGCATGTAAAATTGTTATTCTTTTCCCTTTGTTTGATGGAGCTTTTGTTTGACACCTGTTGGATGAGTTGGACCATCCTTTGGATGGTGTGTTATGAGTGTTAAACCATGTCTCGTCCAGATAAATTACTGGTCGATCTTCTGTACGGTACTTTCTTATGGAAGAAGTTATATATTCAGTACGCCACTTTTGTAGACGATGGGACTCCATTCCAAAGACTAATGCGGCTACAGTTTATTTGTGTATCATCATTAGTAAGCCGTTGTTTTAAAGCATCTAATATAGGTATCCGTTGATCTTCGTACATTGTGTAAATTTTTCGTCTTATTAAGTCCTTTCTATCACTTTCGTCAATACATTTGGTAGATTACGCTTACGCTTCCTTCTTGACTTAATGGGATTTGATGTAATTCTTTTCACTGTGGTTAGATGTATTTTCGTTAAATCAGATATTTCACTGGCAGCAGTATTAGCAGTAAGTCCTCTTGTAAGTAAAGAACTATATATTGTTTTTACGATTTCTCTAGCGTCAGCAGATAAATGCTTTTTCTTTGCTAGAACACTGCAAGAAGCACCATCAATGATTTATTTATGCACGATGTACTAGATTTTATGTAACACATTTCCAAGAAAACACGTTTTGCATGGTTTTTATATTTTGCTAAAATACAGGAATCCTCGAAGTTGAACTCATGTTTCCGAGGTATTGCATGTTCTGTGAGTGCACATGCATTTATTACATAAACTCTAGTACATCGTGCATAAATAAAAAGTCTTACATAGATAAATTGAGCAACATTTATTGTTATATACTAGAAAAACATTAAAAATAAAATAAATATTTCACCTATACATATTCTTGTGTGCATAACTGGTTGCATACCATTAAGACAGATTTAATAGTTTAATAATTAAAAATTAAAATCTACCCAATATGGGCCTCTTGTCTCTTAAAAACAAATACAATATCAAGAACAACTAATCACATTTTATTCACATTGTTTTTTCTTTCTGTTCTCCATGTGTCAGAGTTAAAACACACTATCAAAAGATGTCATAAAATGAACTAATTTTTACTATCCTGGCCAAAAATTTTTAGAATGTATAGTCCATTATTATATTTTATATTTGTGTTGTTAATGTTGAGTGTCAAAGTTTATTTTACATAATCTCAACGACTAGTAAGTTGCATTGACAAATTGTGATATTTTGTAAACATTTACACATGTTTTATCTATATTACAGTGTCTTGAAAAAGAAAGAAAACAATTCCGAAAGCTTGACAAAAAGTTAAAAGAGTGTTTCTCTAACATCTCGGCCAACCTTCTGACTGCAGCCCTAATAAACTGGTGGTTTTGTTTATATCGACAGTCACGAATATCCTGTATTTCTTATATATATATATATATATATATATATATATATATATATATTATATGAGAAAATATTAACCTTGAACTAGCTTAAGTTCGCCGACTTCAGATTTCATCATCCCATTCCCATAGAAACCGCTGAGCACGCATTAGAACTTTGTACGAACCGTTGGCCACCATTCATGGGAACAGCAATTCAGCACTTCATACCAAACCTATAAATTACCATTCTCAGATGCCGGAATCACTCTTAGCTGCAACTTCGACCAGTCCAGTTATTGTAGTCATTTTAAATTAATTTAATTTTGTACTATTATTTAATATTTAATTTGTAACAAATAAAGTTCTTTTTTAAAAAGTCAAATACGTGATTAGTGATCTAACAATTGGCGCAAAGTCAGTAGGATCCGGTTAACGTTGCTAGAACACGTGTATACTCACTGGCAGCGGCGGATTCTCATCCCTTAACGGAACAAAGAATCTACGGAAGTCCTCACTCCTGTGACCTACGGAAGGAACACCTAGTGAAGCCCCTGGTAGCCGAGCAGAGAGAACAAGACAACCCTTAAAGAAGAAAGAATCTTCGAACAACCTCACTCCTGTAATCTACGGAAGGAACACCTAGTGAAGCCCCTGGTAGCTGAGCAGAGAGAACAAGGCGTCCCGATGTTCTTCTTTATGTAAGTGGATTTTGAATCATCTCGTTAATAATTTTGTTATATTATTTACGAAATTGACTATACTGCAAGTCAATTAATCAAGATACATAAAAAAAAATACAAGTTGATTATCTAATATTTGAAATTATTGATATTTCTTTACATACTATTTTATACTGATATTTTATTGACATATTTTTTTTTTACTTGCTATATTTTGGTATATTTTCTCTCGATATATTTTTATTTGGTATATTTGATACATTTTTGTTGATATATTATTTGATATTTTTATATTGATACATTTTTGCCCTTTATATACCACCACATTTTTTTTCCCTTACATACTGATACATTTTATATTTCTCCATACTTCTATTTTTCATTTTCGTTTAAAAATATCTCGAAAAATGCCTGAGACACGTTCCCAGACTCAACAAGAAATCGAACCATACAAGCTTTCGGAAATATTTTCTATTATCCCAGAATTTGAAGGCGATCCGATTTCTCTTTCTACATTTTTAGATGCGTGCGACTGTGCTTTTAAAATGGCCACAGGCGATCAGCGCGTTCTATTAACGATTCACGTAAAAAATAAACTCAAAGGTAAAGCTGCACAGCTTATTAATTCTAGAAAACCAATTTCTTATACAGAAATAAAATAATTACTAAATCTACATTTCGGAGACAGTAGAGACCTGACCTCCTTAATACAAGACTTACAAAGACTAAGACAACTATCTAACGAATCTCCTCTTACTTTCTTTAACCGTTTACAAGTTCTGAATGCAAAAATGCACGCCTCGATCCAAGTAGCAAATTTATCCCCAGATCAAAAAACTGCCCAATGTGACCTAATCGATACCATGGCCCTAAACACACTTTTAACCGGTTTAGAACCCCGTCTAGGACAAATTATTAGGGCTAGTAATCCAAAAGATCTCATTGAAGCAAGCAATCGTATTAGACGCGAACTTCAATTGTCATATTTTGAAGAACAAAAATCTAATTCTAGATCAACTATTCCTAAACCCTCTCAACCAATGAGAAGACCCTCATCTCAGTTTACAAAATGTACAAATTGTGGCCGCATTGGTCATCTAAATAGTGAATGCCGCTCTTCACGTTTCGTACAGCCAAACCAAACTTTTTCTAGGCCACACGGTTACCAAAACCAATATAATAATGGACCTAACAACTATCAAAACAATCAGAACCCTAATAGGAATCAATATTCGTCCAACAATCCAAATTTCAACCAACAGAGACCTTCCTTTTCATCTCAAAATCAAAATCGTCCATCTGTTATTCAAAGAAACCCAAACTTCCAAAGAGCACATGTTTTAAACGAATACCCTGATGAAATGACGACTAACTATTATACAGACGATTACTATACAGATAATTATTATAATACCGATAACTATGAAAACTATCAAACGGATTATTATACAGAAAATAATCCACAAACTGATAACATTTATGAAACCAATAACACACAAAATTATCAGGATTTTCTTTCACTTCAGAATCAAAATCATCCTCCCAATCATATGAACCCCTCAACGGATATTACGAATATCCAAGAACAAATCCAAGCACTCAACTTGGACAACTTTCATCCGAATCTCAATTTTCCCGAACAGACATTCATGTAACCCCATTTCATACAATGAGTTCCAAAAATTTATATTACATTCACGATGCTACCAACACTTTTAAACTTTTAATCGACACAGGTGCTGGAATCACTGTTTTCAAAGAAAACACAGCACGCAATTATCATAATAGATTTCCTGAAAATGTTACTATTCAAGGTATAACCGATCAAAAATTGTTAATAACAGAATCTGTCCTGATTCCCTTCACTGACAATAATCCTCACAAAGTCTTTATTTTCAATTTAGACATTGATTTCGATGGCATAATAGGCCTAGACTTTCTAGATCATTATGAATGCGTAATAGATCTTAAATCCCGACAGTTGCATACAAATTTTAAAACTGTCACCCTTCACAAAGTAGGACACGAGACAAACACACCTCCTAAAGACAAAACACCGACACACCCCACAGAAATAAGACAAAACGAACCTAAAATAAAAATTAAATCAGATTCTAAACAGGAATCAAATTTAAAACATCAAAACCCTATAAATGAAAAATATACTATCGTAAAAAACCGAGATCAAGACAAAAATCTTGAAAGACCAGAGAGAAAACGAATAAAAGGAAAAAACAGAATTACCATTGACAGCCGGACCGAACAAATATGCAGACTAAAATGCAACTTATCAAATACAGATGCCATATTATCAGCTCAAGAAATAGAAAAAGTTAGATTACCTCATGCATTAGTCCATGTAGATGAAAATGGAGAATTCTTAACTTCCGTACTAAATGCTAATGCTATGCCGAAGACAATCGAATTTTCAGACATTTCAATCGAACCTTTCAAAAATTCGGAGACAATCCTATCCTACAACGGAAATGATTTTGAAGAACCCGTAGTAGATAGAACACGAATAATTAAAGAACAACTAAGAATTGATCATCTAAATTGCGAAGAACGAGAACTAATTCTAGATATATGTACTGAATACGCAGATATATTTTATGTCGAAGGCGACAAACTGACCTTCACAAACGAAATCAAGCACAAAATCGAAACAAACAACGCTAAACCTGTCTTCACTAAATCCTATAGATATCCTCAAATACATAAGGAAGAGGTAAAGACGCAAATTAATAAAATGTTAGAAGAAGGAATAATCCAGAAAAGCGTCTCGCCCTGGTCGAGTCCAGTCTGGGTCGTACCGAAGAAATTAGATGCGTCAGGAAAACAAAAATGGCGAGTTGTTATTGATTATCGAAAACTCAACGAACTCACAGTACAAGACCGTTATCCTCTACCACAAATATCAGAACTATTGGACCAACTAGGAAGATGCCAATACTTCACAACACTAGATTTAGCGTCTGGATTTCACCAGATTGAAATCGAGCCACAAGACATCCAGAAAACGGCCTTTTCCGTCGAAAATGGACATTACGAATTTGTCCGCATGCCATTCGGACTAATGAATGCTCCATCTACTTTCCAGAGAGTAATGGACAACATCCTCTTAGGAATACAAAACGAAAGATGCTTAGTGTATATGGATGACATAATTATCTACTCACCCACTATTCATGATCACATGTCACGACTAACAGAAGTTTTTAAAAGGTTACGAAAAGCAAATTTAAAAATACAGCCAGACAAGTGCGAATTTTTAAGAAAAGAAGTAGCATATTTAGGCCACCTTGTAACAGAAAATGGTGTAAAAACAAATCCAGCTAAAATATCTTGCATCAAAAACTTCCCGGAACCAAAGAACACCAAAGAAATAAAATCATTCTTAGGCTTAGCCGGTTACTATAGAAGATTTATTCCAAATTTTGCCAAAATTTCTAAACCACTTACGAAACTACTTCAGAAAGACGTACCTTTTATTTTTAATTCTGATTGCAAAGAAGCCTTTAACGAACTCAAAAATATTTTAACTTCGGATCCAATACTTATATATCCCAATTTTGAGGAACCATTTTTACTAACAACTGACGCTAGTGCATTCGCGATTGGAGCTGTTCTATCACAAGGCCCTATTGGAAAAGATTTACCCATAGCTTATGCCTCCAGAACATTATGCGGTGCCGAAACAAAATATTCGACGATAGAGAGAGAACTATTAGCTATCGTATGGGCAGTCAAACATTTTAGACCATATCTTTTTGGCCGAAAATTCACCCTGATTACCGATCATCGACCCCTTACATGGCTTTTCTCGATAAAAGATCCCGGAAGCCGATTAGCGCGTTGGCGCCTAAAACTCGAAGAATACAATTATAAAATAGAACATCGCGCAGGAAAAATAAACAGAAATGCAGATGCCCTCTCAAGGATAAAGATTAACCATTTCAAGGATTGTGCAAACTTTCAATCAAAAATCTCATTACATGCATCGAATGAAGATGATACGGAAACTCAAGAAAACGAAGACGACGATGAAGAAAATATAGAAAAAATGTCCGAAGAACTTGACAAGTTTATCGAACTGTATAGAACAAAGTCAATAATCGATTATTCTAAAATTGAAACATCGAATACGGACTTATTAGACAAATCCAACAAAAATATTGTTACATTTTTTTGGCAAAATAAACTTGAAGAACTTCACGAGAAAATAATGAATGACATATTCGAAGAAAACATGGAATATAGTAACCGAAGAATTAATATTGTACACAGCAAAACTGTAAAAGATCGAAAATATTTTATTATACCATTACCGTTTGATCCCGAACGAGTAATATCACACTTGTTTCTTGTACTTTTTGCAAATAAAGATCAATTCGATGAATCAAAAATATATTGCGTCGAAATACAATTGGAAGAATTTAACAAAAGATGTAGAGAAATTTGTAAAAGCATGTGAAATTTGCCAAAAAGTTAAGATTTGCAGGAAAAACTTAAGTGGACCACTAGTCATAACAGAAACTCCAAAAACACCATTCGAAAGAATAAATATGGATATATTCGAATACCCTACTAGGAACTACGCTTTAACTATTCGTGACGAATTGACAAAATTCACGCAAGCCTATCCTTTGGAAGACAAAAAGGCAGTAACAGTAGTCAAGACACTCCTACTCTTTTTTCAACACTATGGAACACCACTAACAATTCATTGTGACTGCGGTCGAGAATTCGAGAATGCTATAATCAAAGATCTATGCGAATTATACGACATTAAACTAACATTTTCTAGCGTTAACCATCCACAATCTAATGGATCTATAGAAAGGTTTCATGCCACACTCTCAGAAATGATTAGAGCAAATCAAGCCGAGAACCCAAACGATCATCCCTTTACTATACTTCCTTATGCAATAATATGCTATAACAACACAAAGAATAAGACCCACGGTTTCACACCATATGAACTTATATTTGGGCACACTGCAGGCCGACCACCAGAAACTCTATACAATCAAAAAACACTAATGAGTAAATATATTCGAGACCTGAATAACCGCATGGAATATTTTTACAAAGTAGCCAGAGCAAAAACAGAAAGACAGAAAGAAAAGGCGAAAGTAAGATTTGACGAGAATATTTCAGAACGAAGACCTGATTTTAAAATTGGTGACAAAGTTTACGTAAAAGAATCACAAATTAAATCAAAATCGGATAATCTTTTTAATGGACCTTTCGAAATTCAAGAAGTTTTACAAATTCCGCAATTATCCTTAACCCCAAAACTAACCAAACCTCTAAAGTAAATTTTGACAGACTCAAACCTTATTTTGAATAATTTTCCTTTACAGATTCTATGGACTCCTTCCTATCGTCCAATCCCAAATTCTCCTCACTCCAATTAATAACACAATTGGAATATTTTTTCATGAAAAAGGAACTATACGAATATCTAATGACAAATGGACTTTACTTGTTTACAAAGAATTATTACCTATCAAAACTACAATATCCAATAATGACAGAATTTTGGAAAACCTGTTAGAAAAATTTATTAACGTGGATACACCGAGAAAACTTGCCTTTCAAGCCGAAGTACAGACACATGTTAGTCTGCTAAAACAAATCTCAAACTCCGTTAATTTAAAATATAAAGAAATAACCTCTGACACAGTACCTTATAATAAACGCCTAAAACGCGGTTTAGTAAATGGTATTGGAACAATCTGGAAATCTATTACTGGAAATTTAGACGCCTCTGATGGCGAATACTTTAATAAATGTATAAATAAGATAAATTCCGATGAAACTCAAATTGAAAATCTCCTAAAAAATCAAATATCTGTTACCACTTCAGTTATAAGAACTTTCAACACTACAATTCAAAAATTGCAAATAGACGAAGAAACTTTTAACAAAGACTTAAAAACTATCGAGACTACACTTCTGGACATTAATAATGACATATCCTTTTACCAAGCACAATTACAAATACTAGATTTATGTGAGTCCTTAATGGAAAGCTACGTATTTTTAGAAAATTATTTAAATGATATACTAAATTCTATAACATTCTCTCGCCTGCAAATTCTACATAGTTCTATTATTTCGCCCATAGACTTAATGGACGCATTAAAAGAAATCTCACAGTCATTACAAAATAACGTATTGCCTCTACCCACTTATATGTCAAATATAGCTCAGTATATTGACATAATAAAACTGCAAGCTTATCAGCTTGATTCAAAAATTGTTTTCGTTCTCGAAATTCCGTTAGTTGATCCCGAAATATTCACCTTGTATCAATTATATTCAATACCAATATTAGATAATCAAACTGGTTTTCATCATTTACTTTCAACTGTTCATAAATACATAGCGCGAGATGATGATTCAATTTCATATGTTTTACCCATGGACACCGAAAAATGCAAACAAATCAGTCAAAACCAAAGAATGTGTACAGACATTCTTCCGTATCCCATAGACACAGATGCTATATGTGAAGCCCAGCTTTTGAAACCTCTCAGCAACTTACCAAAAACTTGCCAGATGTCCATGCTTTTGGCACAAGGTTACAATGTACAAGAAATTGACCGAAATTTATGGTTACTAACCATTTCCGATCCATTACCAGTAACAATCAAATGTGCAAGGAAAGACGTCACTACACAAATAATAAAAACAAATTCAATCTTAAGATTAATTCCCGAATGTATTGCATTCATTGGCAGTACCAGAATTCATGCTAGAGACCAAATTGAGAAATATACAAATATCACGTATAGAAGTCACCCAGTTAACGTACCCTACAGATGCTGTGACCATTTTGAGACAAAGAGTCACCTATCAAAATTGAAACCACTAAAACTCAGTAAAATCAACGTAGATGACTTAAATATTGCACAACACAAATTGGACCAATATTCAGAAGAACTGGACCATATTATGAGCCAATCATTCATTGAGGAACATCTACCCTTATTCACTATATCAACCTTATCCCTGATTATTATCCTAGTTATCTTATACCTTTTCTGCAAATACCGAACCAAAATATTCCCAAAAATTGCAATCTCCTTGTCCCAGGATCAGCCTCCAACTCCACTACCACGCAGAAATTCCATTAGACAGAAACTTCAAAGCTTAACCTCCTTCAGAAGAAGACCCAATGTCCAACAGGAAAGCGAAGCAGAAACACCAATTACTTTGTAAAAGTCAAAGCAATGGCATTGACTTTTCACTAATAAGGGGAGCTGTTATATGAGAAAATATTAACCTTGAACTAGCTTAAGTTCGCCGACTTCAGATTTCATCATCCCATTCCCATAGAAACCGCTGAGCACGCATTAGAACTTTGTACGAACCGTTGGCCAACATTCATGGGAACAGCAATTCAGCACTTCATACCAAACCTATAAATTACCATTCTCAGATGCCGGAATCACTCTTAGCTGCAACTTCGACCAGTCCAGTTATTGTAGTCATTTTAAATTAATTTAATTTTGTACTATTATTTAATATTTAATTTGTAACAAATAAAGTTCTTTTTTAAAAAGTCAAATACGTGATTAGTGATCTAACATATATATATATATATATATATATATATATATATATATATATATATATATATATTATATGAGAAAATATTAACCTTGAACTAGCTTAAGTTCGCCGACTTCAGATTTCATCATCCCATTCCCATAGAAACCGCTGAGCACGCATTAGAACTTTGTACGAACCGTTGGCCAATACTCATGGGAACAGCAATTCAGCACTTCATACCAAACTTATAAATTACCATTCTCAGATGCCGGAACCACTCTTAGCTGCAACTTCGACCAGTCTAGTTAATGTAGTCATTTTAAATTAATTTAATTTTGTACTATTATTTAATATTTAATTTGTAACAAATAAAGTTCTTTTTTAAAAAGTCAAATACGTGATTAGTGATCTAACAATTGGCGCAAAGTCAGTAGGATCCGGTTAACGTTACTAGAACACGTGTATACTCACTGGCAGCGGCGGATTCTCATCCCTTAACGGAACAAAGAATCTACGGAAGTCCTCACTCCTGTGACCTACGGAAGGAACACCTAGTGAAGCCCCTGGTAACCGAGCAGAGAGAACAAGACGACCCTTAAAGAAGAAAGCATCTCCGAACAACCTCACTCCTGTGATCTACGGAAGGAACACCTAGTGAAGCCCCTGGTAGCTGAGCAGAGAGAACAAGGCGTCCCGATGTTCTTCTTTATGTAAGTGGATTTTAAATCATCTCGTTAATAATTTGTTATAATAATTTACGAAATTGACTATACTGCAAGTCAATTAATCAAGATACATAAAAAAAAATACAAGTTGATTATCTAATATTTGAAATTATTGATATTGACATATTTCTTTCATACTATTTTATACTGATATTTTATTGACATATTTTTTTTACTTGCTATATTTTGGTATATTTTTCTTGCTATATTTTTATTTGGTATATTTGATACATTTTTGTTGATATATTATTTGATATTTTTATATTGATACATTTTTGCCCTTTATATACCACCACATTTTTTTTCTCCCTTATATACTGATACATTTTATATTTCTCCATACTTCTATTTTTCATTTTCGTTTAAAAATATCTCGAAAAATGCCTGAGACACGTTCCCAGACTCAACAAGAAATCGAACCATACAAGCTTTGGGAAATATTTTCTATTATCCCAGAATTTGAAGGCGATCCGATTTCTCTTTCTACATATTTAGATGCGTGCGACTGTGCTTTTAAAATGGCCACAGGCGATCAGCGCGTTCTATTAACGATTCACGTAAAAAATAAACTCAAAGGTAAAGCTGCACAGCTTATTAATTCTAGAAAACCAATTTCTTATACAGAAATAAAACAATTACTAAATCTACATTTCGGAGAGAGTAGAGACCTGACCTCCTTAATACAAGACTTACAAAGACTAAGACAACTATCTAACGAATCTCCTCTAACTTTCTTTAACCGTTTACAAGTTCTGAATGCAAAAATGCACGCCTCGATCCAAGTAGCAAATTTATCCCCAGATCAAAAAACTGCCCAATGTGACTTAATAGATACCATGGCCCTAAACACACTTTTAACCGGTTTAGAACCTCGTCTAGGACAAATTATTAGGGCTAGTAATCCAAAAGATCTCATTGAAGCAAGCAATCGTATTAGACGCGAACTTCAATTGTCATATTTTGAAGAACAAAAATCTAATTCTAGATCGACTATTCCTAAACCCTCTCAACCAATGAGAAGACCCTCATCTCAGTTTACAAAATGTACAAATTGTGGCCGCATTGGTCATCTAAATAGTGAATGCCGCTCTTCACGTTTCGTACAGCCAAACCAAACTTTTTCTAGGCCACACGGTTACCAAAACCAATATAATAATGGACCTAACAACTATCAAAATAAATCAGTCAAAACCAAAGAATGTGTACAGACATTCTTCCGTATCCCATAGACACAGATGCTATATGTGAAGCCCTGCTTTTGAAACCTCTCAGCAACTTACCAAAAACTTGCCAGATGTCCATGCTCTTGGCACAAGGTTACAATGTACAAGAAATTGACCGAAATTTATGGTTACTAACCATTTCCTATCCATTACCAGTAACAATCAAATGTGCAAGAAAAGACGTCACTACACAAATAATCAAAACAAATTCAATCTTAAGATTAATTCCCGAATGTATTGCATTCATCGGCAGTACCAGAATTCATGCTAGAGACCAAATTGAGAAATATACAAATATCACGTATAGAAGTCACCCAGTTAACGTACCCTACAGATGCTGTGACCATTTTGAGACAAAGAGTTACCTATCAAAATTGAAACCACTAAAACTCAGTAAAATCAACGTAGATGACTTAAATATTGCACAACACAAATTGGACCAATATTCAGAAGAACTGGACCATATTATGAGCCAATCATTCATTGAGGAACATCTACCCTTATTCACTATATCAACCTTATCCCTGATTATTATCCTAGTTATCTTATACCTTTTCTGCAAATACCGAACCAAAATATTCCCAAAAATTGCAATCTCCTTGTCCCAGGATCAGCGTCCAACTTCATTACCACGCAGAAATTCCATTAGACAGAAACTTCAGGGCTTAGCCTCCTTCAGAAGAAGACCCAATGTCCAACAAGAAAGCGAAGCAGAAACACCAATTACTCTGTAAAAGTCAAAGCAATGGCATTGACTTTTCAATAATAAGGGGAGCTGTTATATGAGAAAATATTAACCTTGAACTAGCTTAAGTTCGCCGACTTCAGATTTCATCATCCCATTCCCATAGAAACCGCTGAGCACGCATTAGAACTTTGTACCAACCGTTGGCCAATATTCATGGGAACAGCAATTCAGCACTTCATACCAAACCTATAAATTACCATTCTCAGATGCCGGAACCACCCTTAGCTGCAACTTCGACCAGTCCAGTTAATGTAGTCATTTTAAATTAATTTAATTTTGTACTATTATTTAATATTTAATTTGTAACAAATAAAGTTCTTTTTTAAAAAGTCAAATACGTGATTAGTGATCTAACATATATATATATATATATATATATATATATATATATATATATATATATATATATATATATATATATATATATATATTCCGTAGCACTTTTAGACGACTTAGAATCAATTGAAGTTAAAGCATGGAGATATATATATATATATATATATATATATATATATATATATATATATATATATATATATATATATTCCGTAGCACTTTTAGACGACTTAGAATCAATTGAAGTTAAAGCATGGAGAAGAGTTGCAAGAGATAGTACGGAATCGTGAAAGGTTCTAAAGAAGAAGACTTTGCTAAAAAGTAAGAATAGTAATATCTACGGCTAAAGTAGTAACAGTAAAAAAATCTAAAAAATCTATAGGACGAAGTATGTATAATTAAAATAATGTACTATTGTATATGCATTAATGAATATTAGAAGCAGCTTTTTACACATATAATCAAATTAATTCTAGAAAACCAAAACAAAGAAGAATGATGGGTTAAAACTACAAAATTGCACAAACCATTCCAATTACGCCTACGCGTTACCGTAAATATACGACAACATTTTAACAGGGCAAGGTTCGTGTGTGTGTTCCCGAATTAACATACTAATGACAGCCATATTAGTAGAAAAAGATAAACGAACTTTAAATTCTTAATCGGTTTACATAAATACATAAGCCGTGTAGAACATCTCCGAAAGTTTCAATATCAAATTACAGTGTAGGTTTCTACGTGAATTATTACCTGCTAGTAAAAGCTTGAGTCCAACATAACCAATTTTCTAAGTAGCATTAATTTTCAGTATTCAGTTACATTTTGTTTGAGAGTTTACATTAAATGCTTTAAATAAAACTAGAAGACAGATATAAATAAGTATCCAAATCCTCCTACACAGTTATCAAATAATATAACTTAAACGAATAAATGTCTACCAACTTGAATCAAAATCCCCCATGGAGCTTTTAATAATATATAAACAACTATTTTTATATTTATTTGATCTAAAAGTGAACCGTAGAAAATTATTTCCTTGTGGTTTAATACAATAATAAGTTTCTTACTTTAATTAACGCAATTAACGGTTAATTAAATCACTTTGTGTCACAAGAGAATAATTAAATTCACACCGTATAATATTCAATAATATTATAGTTAGAATGGTCAATAAAATCAATTAATTTTTTTTAATATAATATTGAAACCGAACTAAAAACAATCATAAAATATTTTAACTTTAATCGAATAAAAAGCAGATATCGAGCACAGTTTTGTATTAAATCTTGCCAAAGTACTTTCGCTCTCAAAGCATCTTTAGAGGCATTTCGTCAAAATTAGGCTATCCAACAATTTTTTCTTTTTTTATTTAGCTTTACGTGTCTCGACAGCGTAGGTCACTGACACAGGTACAATTTTATTACATTTCATTACAAGAATATCCAGTAACATTACAATAATTAATAAAGAAATACATTAAATATTGGTACAATTATTAATTATCAAATTCTAAACTACGTTTCTTCTTCTAAATATCCTGGTAAAGCTTGGTTTCATAGAGGAAATTAGTAAGGTTTTGGAATTGATCTGGCGAACTGAGAATATTTTGTAGGTTTTGACTCAAAAGATTATTTTTTCTTTCGTTGTTAAAGTGGGGACAGTCTACGAGAATATGTTTAATAGATAGAATATTACCACAGTGTGTGCATGTAGGTGGATCTTGGGAAGTCATTAAATGTTTATGAGTTAGTCTTGTATGGCCGATTCTAAGTCGTCGAATTAAAATTTTGTTTTTTCGTGCCAGTGAAGGAAACTCAAGCTTTTTAACGCTGGGATGGATGTCACGAAGCTTGGAAGGGATTTTATTCCAGGATTTTATTCCAGTGATATTGCCAAGACATTAGGATGATATTTTTAAAATGCGACTGTAAATCTGTATGAAGTTGTATGTTTTCAGTCTCCATATTAGAAGACGAGGCTTGTTTTGCAAAGAAGTCGGCTAGTTCGTTACCTGGGATTCCTACATGAAAAAAAATCCAGATCATGGTTATGTATACTCCCATTGAGATTAAACTATCGAAAAAGTTTTGAATAGCTTGAACCAAAGGATCTACCGTGTACATACTTTTGAGAGAATAGATAGACGCTAACGAGTCTGTACATATTGCTACTTTTTTTATATTTTGGAGATAATAAGTTTGTAGCTTGGAGAATAGAGAATAATTCAGCAGTATGTATGCAGCAGAAGAGCGGAAGATTACAAGATGTGATTAAATCGGTGTTTGAAGTTACAGCACATCCAACAGCTGTAGGGCTCTTAGAAGCATCTGTGTATAAAATTTGGTCAAATCTGTTGTTAGCAATTAATTCTTTAAAGGTTTGCCTTAGAAATTGTGGATTTGTCTGATGGTTATCATAATTAGTTAACGAGAGATTAACATCTGCTATCGATTTATTCCAGGGAGGTTTAGGTGATATTAATATTGGAGTTGTGACTAAAAAATCGATATTATTCAGATGTGGTGAGAGATACTGTGGCATAGACTGAAGTTTAATAAAAGAAGGAGAGTTGAAAAGTTAATTACTCAATAATTTATAAGCTGGGTTTACGGTATTAGCTGAGATTCGAGACGAATACTTTAAAAGGAGTTACCGGCGACGTAGCCGGCGATGTAGCCAGATGGGAAGTTCATTAGCTTCTCTGTATAAACTCTCTGCGGGGCTCGACCTGAAGGCTTCAAGGCATATTCGGAGTGCAGTGTTGTGTACAGAATTAAAAAGTTTTAAATCTGATGGGCTAACTGACATATAAATGAAACTGCAGCAGTCTATTTTAGAACGAAGAAGACATATATAAATCTCAAGCAAGGAGTCTTTGTCTGCACCCTACTGATGATTAGACAGAGTTTTTAATAAGTTAAGATTTGTCATGCACTTAGTTTTGAGATCTTTTAAATGGCATTTTCAAGTAAGTTTACTGTCGAATGTAAGTCCTAAAATCCGTATACTCTTTATTGTAGGTAGACAAGTACCATTTATGGTAATTTTAGGAACTTTTACTGGCTGTCCTGCGAGAAAACTTAATGATTTTTGTCTTTTCAACAGAAAAGGTAAATCCACGTACTGAAATCCATTTCAGCAATTGGTCAGTAGCATTCTGAAGCAGCTGAAGTGGCAACAGTGTCTTTGCCTCGGCAGAAAATTATTAAATCATCGGCGTAGAGTGCAAACTTGACCAGAAGCTTAATTTTATTACATTTATAGTTTAAAACAAGAATAAAGATTGTAGGACTCAATACCGACCCTTGGGGAACGCCATCAGTTTGTTTGAAAGTCCTAGAGATTTTGCCATTTTCTCTTACGTTAAAGGTTCTATTTGTTAGAAATTGATTAATAAATGAAGATATATTTCCAGATATACTCTACACCTCGGGTTTAGCTATAACAAGAGGCCTATGCAAAGTATCGAATGCTTTTTCGATATCAAACGAAACAGCTATTAGGTCTTGTTTGCATTGAAAGGCGTCAATGATTGATGTTTGGAGGACTGCTAGATTGTCTGCTGTACTTAGATGTGATCTAAAACCTGATTGTGCCAAATTTATTATTTTATATTTTTCTAGAAACCACAGGAGTCTGTTATTGATCATTTTCTCCATAAGTTTGCACATTGTAAATGTAAGAGAAATTGGTCTGTAGGAATTTAGATCAGTTGAAGGTTTGCCTTGTTTTTTAACAGGAATTATTATGGATTTTTGCCACAAATTTGGAATCGATTTTTTGGTCCATATTAAATTGTAAATTTCCAGCAGTTTAGCTAGGCTAGGCCTTGAAAGATTTTTAATAAAGATAAATGGAATGTTATCTGGACCTGCAGCTGAATTTTTGCAACAGTACAATGTGTCTGATAATTCTTGTAATGTAAACGGCATATTTAGAGAAATTTGATCGGATTTTCTGCTATCAGATAAACTGGAGTTTAGATTAGTAGACATGTGAAGCTGCCAATTTGAAGTTAGTCTATTTGTTGCTTTCTTATGAAAAGTTTCACCCAAGATGTTAACAATTTGTTGACTACAAGTGACTGTGCTGTTTTAAGTAAGTATGATAGAAATTTTTGAATACGTTTTCTTTCGTGTCATGTGTTTAATTTTTTTCCAAATTTTGCTAGAAGGAGTATCAGTATTTATGGATGAGACGTGTTTTTTTTAAAAGTCTTTTTTGCTTTGTTTAATTACATACTTAGATTTGGCCCTCCGTTTTTTTAAGGTAATTAAATTTTACTTAGTACTGTCTCTGCGGTATTTGTTTAATGCTGCCTTACTTTGTTGTATAGCCAGAGAGCATCTTTCATTTCACCAAGGTGTTGTTTTACGAGACGAAGAAATTGCTATTTGTCCGATATTTGCTTCAGCAGGGGAGATTATACAGTTATTGAAAGCGTCAATATTTTCATTTGCATCTTCTGATAACTGCAGCTGATTTAGTTTGCTTTCAGTATATAATCGAAAGCCATCCCAGTTGGCATTAGAAATGTTCCATTTTTTGAAGGAGTCGAAATGTTTTGCAGATTTTTCAGATATTAAAATAGGAAAATGATTACTGTCATAAAGATAGTCAGCTGGTTTCCATGTGAGGTTAGGATATATTTTTGGGTGGCACAAACTTAAATCTATTAAGGAGAATGTACCAGTAGCAATATTAAAATGAGTTTTAGAATGATTATTCATCATACAAGTATCGGTAATATTTAATACATTTTCGACAGTCTTTCTTCGGCCAAAGGTTTTTTCAGAACCCCACTTCTTCTCTTCTCTTCTTCTCTTTCCACTTCTGTAGACAATTTCATAAGTTTTCTTCAAAATAGTTACGGTAGTAGCAATCTATTATCTGAAGCCCAACAGTTTACACATGACATCAAATAATTACTCTCTGACATGTATAATGTTTACCATTTTCTAACAGATAGGTCACTAAAAAAAATACAGATTTACAAGAACATCAAAAAAACTTAAACAAGATTTCCAGTTTGACACAGCAGACACAGTGAGCATAAATTCCCTGTGATGACTGGAACCTCCGGATGAGGAATATCTCTCAGATACCTCCCAACATTCCCAAAAATCCTCTTTTTAATAAATTTTAATCTAATTCAATGGAATTGTGATGGGTTTTACCCTAGACTTGAACATCTCCAAAAGTTAATCATTGATACTACTGCCGACATAGTATGTTTACAAGAAACGAATTTTAAATCTGACCATAAAAGACTTCTAAATGGTTTTGTAGGATATCATTTCTTGAGAACTGACTATCTTAGAGCTAGCGGTGGAACATCCATATTCGTATCCAATGATCTCTACTCCACACATCTTCCCATTTGCACAAACCTAGAAGCTATCGCCGTTAACATTTGGTATCCAAATAAAATTTCAGTTTGTAGTATTTATATTCCTCCAAATTATAGTTTATCGGAAGCTGGTTTAGTGGACCTCATATACCAACTTCCTTCACCTTTCCTTCTTGTTGAAGATTTTAATGCCCACAATATCCAACAATTTGGTGAATGTCATAAACATTAGATACATTTACACGACACTAGACAAAGGACAAATAGTTTAAATTTTTACTAGTGTTTAGTGTTAATGTATTATTTAATTTTTATAACATTCATAGAAGTGCTGGATAGCTTATAATTTTGACGAAATGCCCCTAAAAATACTCTGAGAGCGAAAGTATTTAAGCAAGATTTAATAAAAAAAACTGTGCTCGATATCTGCCTTTTATTTGATTAAAGGTCATTTATTCGAACATCCAACCATATATCACTTTATAAAATATTTTTTTATAAAAATTTCTATAATAATTGATGAAAATTGATAATGAAAAAAAAAAGATATTTTATGCTACGTTCATCAAGCAATTGCAGAACTAATTCAACAACAGACAGCAAGAGCATAAAAAACACATCGAAAACTCCAAAAAAACGCGATGAAGTCAACAATTTTAGTTGATTAGAAAAATGAACACTGACGCCAAAACTAAACAACTTTTTGCTATATTTTCCCCTCTTATCGCTGTGTGAACAGGTTAACATATAAATAACTCATCCCTCATTCCACGAGAGAAATCTAGAAAGTTACGTATGGAATTGGGCAAATATGCAAAATTCATATATTGCATATTTTGCATATTTTATGCTAATATCTGGGGATTTAGCATATTTATACAAAAAATTGCATAAAATGCAACAACTTTAATTTATTTCAAATTGCGGATTTTAAATAATATTTATCTAACTATAGATAATGGTAGAACTAAGTAACTGAAAATCCCAATGTTTATTTTATTTCAATATTTATACATACATACTATATATACATACTATATTATTATTATTATTATTATATTATAATATACTATTATTATTATTATACCTAATATTCTTTGTATTGTTGTAGCAGGTAACCGATTATAATCCTGTAATAAAAGGGTGTTTCAAAAGTTGATTGCGTGAAGTATGAAGAGAATTGTTCTTTTCCAAAACATTTTGGTTTCAAAAGGAAAAGTGAAAACTTACGCGTTGTCAGTCCAGCTTGTTTAATTTGTTAACTATTTTGATTTTAAAATGCCGAAAATAACTAGTGTCACTACTTGGATTAAACCTTATAAATAAGAGCCATCTATGTATATGAAAAAAATTTATTGTTCAGTTTGTGGCAAAATTATAAGTACTAAATATTTATTACTTTTCTATATTTGATTTTATTTAAAAAAAATTTATTGATTACATAAATTTACGTTATTGAAACGGAATAATGTATTTAAATTTTAATATAATATTAATAATTTGTGTATATTTGATTATAAAATAAACATTTTAACTATTGCTGAAATATCTGTGACTACCATGCAATAATCGTGCAGTTACTTGAATGGAATTTCTTCTATTGACACTTCTTATAACTGTAGTTATTTATATTAAAAAATCTATTACAAGTCGCATGTCAAAAGAAGTTTTAGATAAATCAACATACCAGAAATGCGTCACATTTATCCAGCTTCGTTTTTTTCGGTCGAGTTCGAAAGAAAAAAACGAACAAGATACTTTTAATGAAGACGTGTACCGTGCATTAATCTCTTCGTATATACCGATTTCAAAATTATCCAATGAAAACCTAACTTCTTTTTAAAAAAATATTGTAAGTAGAATATCCTGGGTTGACAGAGTTACTAATTTGGAGGTCCTACGTAGAATGGGGAAAGAATGTGAAATTCTCATGACCGTCAAAACTAAAAAGTTGGAATATCTAGGACATGTAATGAGAAATCAAGAACGTTACGGCCTTTTCCAGCTGATTCTCCAAGGGAAGGTAAATGGTAAGAGAGAACCGGGAAGAAGACGCATTTCCTGGCTTCAAAATTTACGAAAGTGGTATAACACGACTACCACCGAACTGTTCCGCGCTGCAATGAACAAAGTAAAGATAGCCGTGATGATCGCCAACATCCGGAAGGGATAGGCACTTTAAGAAGAAGAAGAAGAATACTCTAAGTCAAAGGATGCTAAAGATAAACCATGTCAACTCCTTGTACTCATAAGTATTAGATAATATAAACACTAATATTAGTGACATTTACTTCTACGTGTGTGTTGACGCAACCACTAATTTTTTAGGAAGATATATATCGCTCATTATAATGATTGGTGTTCTAAGTGATCAGATATTACCAAAATTCTATTTAATGTCATGCAAGCAATTAGAAAATACCAACTCTGCAACAATATAACGTTTTGTACAAGAAGAAATATCAATTTTTACGTTACTTGTGTGGAAGTGTTACTTACGTTACAGAGTTGTGGAAGAAATTAGAAAAAAGTTTTCTTTTATAAATTCCTTTATATCAAGCATAAAACAAGTTTTCCTCAAATCTCCTATAAGAATTCGACTTTATAAAGAAATGATTCCAAATATGCACTTCTACCAGAACACGAAGGGGAACATGGATGGAAGCCGCTTATTTCTATGTAGATTATTTCGTAAATTTAAAAAATGTAATTGACGCTTTAACGGATAAGTTCCCAATCTCTGCTAGATGCTAAACAAATTTTTAAAAACAACGTTTTTCAACAGCAACTTTCATTCTTCAAATCAAATTTTAGTATGCTTTAAAAAATATTACTCAATTAAGATCATCAAACTTGTTCTTGGCAGAAATCATAGCCTTAATAAAAGAAATTAGATCAGCTGGTAAAAGTGTTTAAGGTGATTTTGGAAATGATATTTTCCAAAAAATTTAAACAATAATTAAAAAAAATTATTTACAAAAACTTGCGAAGAAATAGATTTAGAACCAAATATTTTTGTGAATTTAAAATATGCTTCCATTACATTGGGTGACGAGGAAAGAAGTTTTTTAATTTAAAAATATAATGTACACAGATAAAAGCTATTAGATAAAGTTTTTACTGGAAAATTTTGAAAAACATTTTTAGTCATTGATTGTTTTCATAATTTTAGGAATAGTATTTTACTTTTTTATTACTTTAATTACGATCAATAATTAGTACATTACAATTACCTACTTGGTTTTTAAATTTATTTATATTTATTCCAATTTTAAAATAAACAATAATAAATATACCATTACTAAATATATGTTTCCATTGACAGTATGCTTATTTTCAAAAAAGTGCATATTTAATGCATATTTTCTAAAAGAAATGCATATTTGATGCATATTTTTGGGTAAGTTTGGAGTAGTGTTTGGATCTGTAAGTCCATTAAACGAACCTTACTTTCTTAAGCAATCCGGTCTGTCTGACCTTGTTTAAGATTTAGGGCTATGAAAACCTAAGACAAGCAAGCAAGCAATTTAATTTAACCGAGCCTGTGAAACTTGTACACCCCTTAAAAGTGGCAGTCGGGTGTTACAATTCATTGGGGTGAGGAGGATTAACTCTTGTACTTCAGGAGAAGGAGTCACTCCACCGCGCCCGAATGCTCCAAACCATCCCTTTTCCCCCTATAGCACTTTAATGCGAGATAGGGGCACAACTATCAGCAAAGTGCTTGTAGTGTGGAAGTCCTGGGTACAAGAACTCTAACACGGTATCCTATCCCGATCAAAGTAGGTTAGCGTAAGGCGCTCTTTTCCTGCTATCTCTGGTATCATCGGATCATGGGACTTATCATCGAATCTGAAATTGCTTGCTCGGGCCCCAAATCTGCTCCGGGCTCGCCCGGTTCGGCGACTTAGTGCTCGAGTATGTGGGCCTCTCGATCCCGGGTTTAGCGTTTTTGTTAATTTTTTTTTGGGTTTTCGCCTTTTTATTGTGGTTTTGTAATTTTTTTTGGTGGTCGAAGCCATTTTTTTAAGTTTTTTGTAATTTTTTTTGAGATATGTCTGAAAAGTAATAAAATTAGTCATTATAAAAATTGCTAGTGCTATGTGCTGGGTTGTCTTCTATTGATAGGGCTACGATTTTCTAGACTTTATATGTTGGCCAGGATTTGCTGTTTTGGTCTTTTGTGCTTCCATCGATGGAACGCATCATATCTTACTATCTCTCGCAGTATCGGGCTTGGGTGGTTCTCTAGCTCAGCAAACTTTGTTCTGGCTTTTTCTTCCATCGTGTCTGTCACCCTTACTTGTTTTAGTTCTCTGAACAGGAAACGTTTAGAAACGTATCTTGGTATATTTACTGCTTCTCTGAGGCTGCTGTTATGTGCTGCTTGTATCCCCTTTTTGTTTGAGTTACTATGTGCCCCCATTAGAAAGATGCATATGTTATTATTGAAATTATGATGCTGGTAATCAGTCTTATTTTCGTTTTTAGTCCTAATTTGCTTTTTCGACCTATGAGTCCTCCTATTACTGCTCTGGCTGTGGTTGTTTTTATGATGGTGTGTGACTCCTAGGTATTTTGCTTTTCTTTTCCATTCGACGTGATTGTTCTGTAATGTAAGCTGTTTGGGGTTCCTCTTCTATTTGTAAACATGACTGAGTTTTTTCTGAGTTGGTGGCTATTTTCCATTGAATACTCCATTCTTCTATGTTATACAATGCTGCTGTCTGTAAGTTGTTTACAGCTTGCTTCATTATTGTTTTTGTGTTTAGCCGCTATTGCTGTGTCATCATGCATTGTGCTGCATAAAGACTGAGAAGTATTCCTAGTCTTCTTGGAACATCGGCGGTGTATATTGTATACAGTAGAGGTGACAGTACTGCTCCCTGTGGTACTTCAGCCTCCGGATCTCTGTGCTCGGACAGGACTTTTCCTATTCGAACCCTAAAACTCCGACCGCCCAAGTACGATGAGATTAGTCCTGTCATGGCTTTGCTGTATCCATAGCTTCTCATTTTGTAAGTCAGTCCTTCATGTCAGACTCTGTCGAAGGCTTTGCTTACCTCCAGGAAGGCTGCTCCTGTATACTCGTTGTCGTTGAATCCAGCTGTTATGTACTCTGTTAGTCTGAGTACTTGCAGTTCGCTGGAGTATTCTGCTCGGAATCCAAACTGAGCTTATGGGAAGTGGAGTCTGCTTAGTATGACACACAATTTTGCTGACCGCTGGAAGTAAGCTTATCGGCCTGTAGTTTTGAGGAAACGTATGGTTTTTTTCTGATTTTTGAATCATAATAACGTGGGCTTCCTTTCATCGGTTTGGCAAGAGCCTGTATCTGAGTCTAGCATTTTTGATGTTTGTTAAAAACACAATTGCTCTCGCTGGCAGATATTTTGAAGCTCTATTTAAAATTTAATCTAGACCAGGTGCTTTTGTCGGTGAACTCTTTTTTTAGTTCGTTTATTTCTTGTGAAGATGTGGGTGTAAATATCTCGTCTGCTTCTTCGGGCATTTCTTGGTATTCTTCGACTTCTTCAATAAAGTCTTCGTCTTGGTGATAATTTAGTGTACACTTTCTCTCGAGAGTCCTCCTTATCACCTCGGCTTTTTCTTCAATGGTGTAGACGATGCCATTTTCTCCATGTAATGGGGGGATGGGTTTTCTGTCGTTCCTTAATGTTGTTCCTTAATTTTTCAAATATTTTGCAGATTTGGACCCCGTTCATCAATTTCTTGTTCTTGTACGTAGTTGTCCCACCTTCGGTTCTGTTCACCCATTTCTTGTACGTAGTTGTTCCACATTCGGGTTTTGTGTTTTGCCAATGCCGTTTTCACTTCTGTGTTTAGATGGTTTGCTCTGTTTTTGCCTTCCTGGTTTCTTGTTCTTCTGGCTCTTTTTTTGGCTCTGTTTTTCCTTAATTATGTCTTTTGTTATCTGGTTTATATCTCTAAACCTTTCCATGTGTATTTCTAACTCTTCTTCAGTAGTGCTTTTCATAGAGCTTCTTGGATGATATTTTCGAACTCCTCTAGGACTTTTTCTTCTATTTATTGTGGATTGTTGATCACTGGGATGTTTTTGATTCGAGTGGTCAAACTTTTGTAGTTTGACTACTTTGATTTCTTTCTTTTTCTTGTTGATGTGCTATTTTCTTTCCATGTTCCTATTTCTAGTAATTTGGAGTTGTGGTCCGCTAATCATTCGTTTAATGTTCGGCTCGATGGGCCCTATTACTACCATGGTATCGTCTTTATTTGCTAGATAGTTGTTTAGTAGTCTTCCATTTCTATTCGTAGCTATATCATTTCAGTTTCGGGATCTTGCGTTTCGGTCTCCTATATTCTCTGCTCTTCTATATTCAGGAACGCATTTAGATCATCGTCGTTTATTGGATCTCGTGGCCTTACGTATGCGGAGGTGATCCTAATTTCTCCTTGCCTCATTTATACTCTGATTGTAGTTGCTTCCATAGTGTTTAGTGATGGTGTGTCTATTCTAATATGCGGTATTCCTCTTCTCACTATGATAGCAGTGCCTCCTGACCTTGTTCTATGGTCGTTCCTGTAGATGTCGTAGCAGGAAACTTTATGTTATGTTGTTCATCAGTTTTGTTTCCTGTATTCCTACAACGTCCACTTTGTATCTATTAATTAATTCGTCTAATACGTTTTCGTTGGTTCTTATGCCGCCTGGATCCCAGGAGCCTATCTTTAGGTACCCTTTTTTCTCGCACCTTAGTTCAGTACTAACTTCATGTCTTGTAACGCTTTTTGCGCTATTTTGATGACCAGCTCTTTCACCATATGGGTTAGTCCATTTTGTTGCTCCTTCGAGATCAAGATGGTATTTTTAGGTGCTCTTGTGGCTTGTGCGTATGACTGCTCGTTTGTCCTCATTTGTTGTTGCATCCGGGTATTGGTAGGTGCTTGTATTCTGGGTCTACCCCATGTGGGTACTTTTGGGCATCCTCTATAATTGGCGGGATGTTGGCACTGGCAGTTGACATATTTTGCCTTTTATTCTGCTGAAATTTTGCAAAACTTTGCTACTTCAAGAACTGAATTTTCCTGAGAATGGAGACTTTTTATTGATGATTATAAGATTAGTTTAAAAGCCGTCTTACTTGACAATGATAACAAATACCTTTCAGTGCGGACCGCGCATGCAACAAACATGAACTAAAATGATAAAAGTTTGGTGGTATTACATGAGAAAATAAAATATCCTCAATAACTATGAAGTATATATGTGCTGATCCCAAGGTCGTTATTATATTTACTGGATTATAGGGAGGATATACTCTTTTGCTGTTTTTTATGTGAATGAGAATGTGAATTTATGTGAATGACAGTCGTGCAAGAAAAAAATATTACGTAGGGAAAAATTGGTCACAACGAAAAAGTTAATTAAGTACTATTTAAATGGGAATAAGCCACAGTTAAAAGTTAAAATACGTTTATTGACGTTTCAATTTCCACTTCGGAAATCGTTCTCAAAATACAAACATTAGTAAATTAAACAAATTTTGTTTTTTGTTACTTAGTGAAAAATTCTTCTAATAATTTAATTTTATCTGACTCATCTATATTGACAATTCAGACATACATTAAACATTTTAAAGTAGACGACTTTAAAGTGATATTGCCAATATTGTTGAGTTGCATTCCTGGGACGACTTTACTTATAAGATAGTTCATTCGATTACATGTAATCAACTTTAACTTGAGAATATCCATCAGAAAAGATCATAACATGTAATTCGTCTTTAAAACGACAAATACATGCCACGATGACAGTAAAATTCTCCTGTTAGTGATTCCATAGTCAATTATGAGGGAAAAACCAGGAAAAAACCTCATAATACTATCCCGACATGGTAAGTATTTGATCGTGCATTTAGTTTACCTTCAATAAACACCAAATTCCGATTTTATATGTTTGTTATTTAAAAAACATAAATGATGTATTCCCTATATGTTACTGACTTACCAATACTGGTATTTTCCTTTTAATAACTTCGTCTTTCAATATGGGTAACCAGATCCTACTATATTCTGCCGAGGAATTCGCGACACAATTGGTCTCATTTAGCATAATTAGAGCCGCTTCTTTGATTTTTCTCTTTTTACCATCCGTTTTATTGAAGGTAAACTAAATGCACGATCAAATACTTACCATGTCGGGATAGTATTATGAGGTTTTTCCTGGTTTTTCCCTCATAATTTACTATGGAATCACTAACAGGAGAATTTTACTGTCATCATGGCATGTATTTGTCTCTTTAAAGACGAATTACATGTTATGATCTTTTCTGATGGATATTCTCAAGTTAAAGTTGATTTCATGTAATCGAATGAACTATCTTATAAGTAAAGTCGTCCCAGGAATGCAACTCAACAATATTGGCAATATCATTTTAAAGTCGTCTACTTTAAAATGTATAATGTATGTCTGAATTGTCAATATAGATGAGTCAGATAAAATTAAATTATTAGAAGAATTTTTCACTAAGTAACGAAAAACAAAATTTGTTTAATTTACTAATGTTTGTATTTTGAGAACGATTTCCGAAGTGGAAATTGAAACGTCAATAAACGTATTTTAACTTTTAATTGTGGCTTATTTCCATTTAAATAGTAATTAATTTAAAATGCCACAAGAAAAAAAAATAGCTTCAGAACAATATTGAAAAAGTTAATACCTAGATTTAAAAATTTATCTCAAAAACCTTTAGTAACACTATTATAGACACAATTTTTTTGTCATCACTTCACATAAAGATGTGACTATAATATCTATAAAAATCCTTAATAATATACAGTGCGTTATTAATATATAGAATAATTGGGAATATCCCAAAACCTTATACTGTAAATTTTAAGATATTAATGACGTCAAGTTTTTCTAAAACATCTTATTATAACTCTCAACGAATCACTTTGTATTATTCTGAAAGTCTGTTGTTATTCGACGAAGAAGTAAAATAAATAAATAGTGATATCATGTTTTAAAAATATACATATATAAATATCAGTATTATACTAATATTAAAAAATTGTAAAAGAAATGATAAACCATGTCAATAACTGAATCATTTTTATTTTGGAATTGTTTGCACAACGATGATAAATTTGTTTAATATCTTGCTTATCTATATGGTATATATATATATATATATATATATATATATATATATATATATATATATATGTATATATATATATATATATATATATATATATATATATATATATATATATATATAGTAAGAAAGTATAGAGTTGGTGATAGAAATGAGAGGGGAGAAAGACTGGTTCAGTTTGCACACTACCAAAACATGCAAATTGCAAATACATTTTTTAAGAAAAAATCAAACCGAAAATGGACTTGGGTAGCACCAAATGGAATCACTAAGAACGAAATTGACTTCATTGTAACCAACAAGATTGCTACAATAAAATATGTCAGTGTACTAAATAAACAGGCAGCGACCATAAACTAATCAGAGCAAAAATTGTTCTGGATCTGAAACTAGAAAGAATAAAATTAATTACAAAACTAAGAGTAACCGGTATAAATATAAACAATCTAGAAACAAACTCAAATCACTACCAAAGGATAATTGATGAAAGAATATATGACCAAATCGACAGCTCTCAATTAATGGAAATCATCATTGATGGTGTCAAAGAAATCGGAGGCCCGCAACAACAATATCAACATAGTGAACTGTCTGATATGACGAAAATATTGCTAAAACAAATAAGGGAAATGAAAGTAGGCAGCAACATACAGAACATACAATAGACAAGAACTTTGTAACACAATAAGGAAAAGTATTAAGGAAGACATAAGAAAATACAATGAATGATTGGTAGAAAATGCAACCGAAAACAGTAAAAACTATAAGAAAACAAGAAAAGCATTATTCATTGGGAAGAAGAAAATCGTTGCTCTAACAAACAAAAATACCCAGAAATGAAATAATACAATTTGTAACTAAATTCTACAGCGAACCATACAAAGCCTCTGACACACTGGAAGAAGTACTCAGTAACCGAGAAGATGTACCAGAACTCCTTCAGGAAGAAGTAGGATCGACAATTGCAAAAATAAAAAGCGGTAAAGAAGTTGAAATAGATGGTATAACATTGGAACTTTTCCCGTTCGTGATTTTTATTCTTGTCATTGGTTTCTTAATATTGCAGCGTCCTTACGTTTCCACTCACCTAGATTTCATAGTTGTTTTTAAGACACTTTTGGTTGATATTGAAATATTTTGCACTTTCCTATTATTATGAGTTATTAATATTAAGGCCTTCAGCAGTGACATATCGTACACAATTTTTTATTTTCAAAATTATTTGAAGGAACGTTAAGATGTTCTTGTTCTGTATCACTAGTTGTATTTTCTTCTTCATTAGTTTCTACTATTAGTGACTCTTGCCAAATACCTGTTTTACGTGTTTAAAAATTTTATGTGTCACCTTCTGAATATCTTGATTGTGAGCGATTTACTGTAAACTACGTGACAAATCAATATCGTCATCACTAGAAGGGAAAATAGACACACCAAAATGCTGCATCTTCATCACTGCAACTCTCTGAAAATAAAATAGTTATGGTCAGAAATTGCCAAAAATCAATCAAATAGTAAGAGAAACTTACAGAGAAACTTAAATCACGAAAAAAAAGAGGCATACTCTTATTATTCTTGTTATTTACAGAGTTTCGTAAATTATGTTGTGGACACTAAGAAAAACTTAGTTATTGATTAACAATGTCAAATACTTTCATATTTTCTTATTCGTTCGCTTTTGTAGCTCATTCGATCAAGGGTTGGGTAATATATCGAATAACATCATTTTTGATTTAGGCATTGTATGCGATTATCTTCATCCTTTTCACTGTCTGCTTTTATGTCTTGCCTTGAAATGAGGTTTGAAACCAGTTCTAAACACAAAAACCCCTTAATATACACTAAATCAAACATTTACAACAAAAAATCACCTACAATGATTTAAAGAACAAGGCTTCTCATTTTTTCCTTTGACTAGCTGTAGAATTTGTTTACCACTACATTCCATTGTGATTTTTTATTTATATTATCTATATTAAACCATCTTTTATTTAGGATAGCTACATTGACAACTGCACAACCCTTAAAATTTTAAAAACAGTAAAGACATACCCTTAAAATGTAACATAGCATCCTTACGTCAACGAAACCTTGTGAATTACTTTGTGAATAAAGACAAACAATTTTCATGTATCCAAAATGTAACGTAATATTTTGTCTACTAAAAATATACACTGTATGAGTTACATGGTGCCTTTATCATCAAAAAGTTCCTTAGGACATCGAAAATCTAGGATTTTGGAAGGATCCATAGGAAGTTGGATCCATATCATCATCCAGTCTTTTTTACATGGCTGCATTCTATAGTTTTGGACCATGCACAACATTATATCAGGAATTTTTTTTCCATATGGTTCCAACTTAAGTAGACCCAATGTATAGATGAACAAGAATAAGAAAAAGAAATATTTGTTTGAGTGGAATAAATTTACAGTGGTGTTGTGCATAACTAGATATGCAAAAAAGTGAAAAAAATGCTCATAAATATGCATTTCTTTTAGGAAATATGCATTAAATCTGCACTTTTTTTCTAAATACTGCATCTTTCAATGGAAACATATATTTAGTAATGGTATATTAATTTATGTTTATTTTAATAATGGGAAAACAATATAAATAAATTAAAAAACTAAGTAGTTAATTGTAATGAACTAAACAAACTCAAGCAAAGAAATAATGAAATATCGTCAGTTATCGTATAATTTAGCTGTTCCTGTGAGTTTTATTAAGAAGCGTGTCAGTAGAGGAAAATTTATTTTTTATTTAGCATATGGCATATTAAGAACACATAATTAAATGAAATATTTTTTATAAGAAACGTTAAATGGAGTATTACAAATGAACATCCAATATATCAATATAATCTAAAACATTTTCGGCCTCATTTAGGAATTCCATCTTCTTCGTTTTTCTTGCTATTCTGTCAATATATTGCCCTCCTTATCTCTTTACTTCTTTTGTTTGAACCCTTTTTTGCTTTTATTCAGTTTCTGGTGAAAAATTTTTGTCTATTAGAATATTTAGATTTTGTAGGTCCTGAAGTTCTTTCTTCATAGTTTCTTTCTTCTTTCTGCGGTGGATTTTCTTTTCTTCCTTGTGTAGTTATTTATATTCCTCCTCTGCTGGTCGGATTCTGTACTCCTATTGCATCAATAAATATGCTATGTTTTTCCTCTCTATTATAATCTGATATTCTTTATCCAAACTGTCATTCGTTCTTGTTCTTCTTTGTTTACTTACTTTACTACTAGTACTTTGTTGTACTTTCGATCCAGTAGTGATCAGAACCCGCATTTGCTTCTCTTCTGGTGCTATCGTTTATTATATTGGATTGGTGTTTGAAGTCTATAATTTAATGATCTATCCTCTTATATTTACTTTGTCCATCTGTAAGTCGATCTACATTTCCAGATGTGTTTGTGTTTACCTTTTCGAGCGAAGTTAAAATTATTCCATGGATTCCCAAAAAAAACTGCTATGAAAAAGAAGTCACTTTTGAAATCAGAGTATCAAAAATATTTAAAATTCGTTATTTCTTAACTACCTAATTTGTCATTTTGTTGGGCTTTGTTATTATTCCTCTTCCATACCATATAAGTTAAACGTTTACTTTGTATTCCATTATTATTTCCATTATTCCCTAAAATAATGGAAACAATAAATGATCAAATTTTTTTTTAAATTTTCCAATAAAAACTTATGGCTTCTATCTGTGTATATATATTTGTAAATTAAGAAACTTCTTTTTATATTAACGAATGTAATGGAAGCATATTTTAAATTCAAAAAAATATTTGGTTCTAAATCTATTTTTGGTTCAAAAATTACCAACTAGAACATTAGCTAACTCAGTAAGTAAGCGTGAAAATCAGTGCTTTTTGTTTTTAATTATTGTTTTAAATTTTTGGAACTGTATCTTCAACTGTTTTTGAAAATATTATAAAAACTATTGAAAACATCTATTAAAACAACAAAATGGAAGTCGGAATACGGAATAAGTCAAGTGGATTCATTGAGCCCCATGCTTTTTAATTTGATCATGGATGAAATCACCAAAAGCTTTAACAAAGGAAGAGGATATAGAATGGGAAACAAAGAAATAAAAATACTCTGTTACTCAGACGACGCACTATTGATAGTCCAAGATAAAGATAGTCTGCAAAGACTGGTCCACGGATTTAACATAGGAGCAAAAGAATTTAATATGACAATCTCATCTCAGAAAACTAAAACCATAGTAATCAGTTAAGAACCAACCAGATATAAAATACAAGTTGATGTATTAAACAAATAATGGAAATAAAATACCTGGGAATTATACTGTCTAGCTATGGAGACGTGGAGAAAGAAGTGAGAGATCAAGTACAGAAAGCGAATAGACTGACAAGATCCCTGAATAACCCTTTATGATGAAACAGACACATTAACACTGAGAGTCAAGAATTTATAAAGCCAATATAAGACCAATAATGACATATGCCTCAGAAACAAGACTCGATACAGCCACAACGCAAAGACTACTGGAAATGGCAGAGATAAGAGTACTGAGAAGAATTACAGGAAATACACTGAGGGATCGAAAAAGAAGTGAAGACATTAAAAGAAAATGTAACGTACAGTGTATAAATGAATGGAAACAAAATAGAAAAAAAGAATGGAATAACTACATAAGCAGAATGGAGGAGACCAGTGTCGTCAAAATAGCAAGAGATAGTCACCAACCAAGAATAATTATTGTGTTTTGACGAAAACTAAAATTTGATTTGATGAATGAGAGTTGCTGCTGAAGAACGTTATTTTTAAACGTTTGCTTCTCAGCTAGCAGAGATTGGAAACTTATCCGTTTAAGCGTCAATTATACTTTTTTAAACTAATTATTAGTCTGAATAGAAAAAAGCGGCTTCCAACCATGTTCCCCATCGTGATAAAATGGGTTTTGATAGAATTGTATATTTGAAATCATTTCTTTATAAAGTTGAATTCTTATAGGAGATTTAAGGAATATTTTTTTAATGCTTGATATCAGGGGAGTTTTGAAAAAGAAATTTTTTTCCAATTTCTTCCGCAACTCTGTTCATTTCATGTGATAAACAAGTAACGTGTAATAAGTTGGTATAAAATATGTTTAAATTTTATCCTTCCTTGACCATATAGGGTGCAGCATCGGATAAATAAGCAATAATTTATTGTTAAGAACAGCTTCAGGAAGAAAAAAATTAATATTTCTTCTTGTACAAAAGGTGATATTGTTGAGGAGTTGGTTTTTTCAAATTGCTTGCATGAAATTAAATAGGATTTTGGTAATATCTGATTGCTTAGAACACCAATCATTAAATGAGCGTTATATCTTCTTGACGAATCAGTGGTTTTGTCAACACACACGTAAAAGTAATTGTCACTAATATTAGTTTTTAATATTACTGACGAGTACAATGAGTTATTATAAAAATATAATTAAAATGTGACGTAGTTCTGATATATTGGTCTATCCGAAATTTTTTTCGCATTCAACCTGTAATAGATTTTTTAATATAAATAACAACCATGCATCATAATCATGCCAAGTATAGAAAATTATTAAATATTTATTATTTACAATTTTGCCACAAACTGAACAATAAACTTTGTCCATATCCACAGCTCTTTATAAGGTTTAATCCAAGTAGCGACACTAGTTATTTTCGGCATTTTAAAATCAAAATAGTTAACAAATGACGATGCTTAAGTTTTCACTTTCAGGTTTGAGAAGAAGATGATTTTCGAAGGAGCAATTCTATTTATACCCCATGCAATAAACTTTTGAAACTCCCTTTTATTAAGGGATTATAATGAGCTACCTGCTACAATAATACCAAGAATATTAGATAGTATCTAAAGATACTACATATCTACTAGACTCACCCACTCTTACCTATTTTCGAAAAGTAACCCATCAATTTGCAAACAATTTAACATAACCTTTAACATAACATAAATTTAAATTTATCAGTTGTGCTAATAAATTTAAATAGTTATTAATCGAACTAAATAGAATATATAAAACCTATCCAAGAATTTAACAAGATTTAATTATTTTGAATAAAATTATTTACATTTTAGTACTATTTTGTAGAAATCTGTTTTTTGTAACCATTTAATAAACCTGTACTATTTGTACAATTGCACCGATCCGTACCTACCTAATAACGATTAGGTGATGCGACTTTTTCTTTAACACGTTCGCTGCCGACTATATTTTCTAAATCAATGTAGAAATCAATCATAATAGCACCTTTTTCTATTTCGTCAGGAGTATAAATGATGAACTAGCTGCAATTTTGGCAAATGGTACCCCTGGAGACTTTTTTGATGGTGTGGTCGATGACAGAGTAATTAGTCTAATTTGTAACCACAAAAATATATGTGCGACTAAGTCTGTACAGGCTGCAGGCTCAACATTAAGCTCTCGCCTACATGACTGGATTCCAACAACAAATATTGAAATTAGAAAATTTTTGGACTGGTTGCCTGGATGGGTTTAGTGAAAATGCCGAAAATCGTAGACTATTGGAGTAACGATAACCTGTTTCATAATAATTTTGCATGGAATGTAATGTTTAGAAATGAATTCAAAATGCTGTTAAGGATGTTTCACTTTAATGATAATTTATTGGCAGATATAATTACCCTTGAAGGGACGCTTGGGGTTTAAACAGTACATTAAGTTAAAAAGACACAAATATGGTGTAAAAATTTTTAAAGTATGTTCTGGATCTGAATATACTTTCAATACAATATACTTATACAATTTCAAAGTATATGCAGGGAAAAAAAATAGTTCTAACGTCACTTCAGAAAGCGTTGTACTGTATTTTATGGAAGATTTAGTACATCAAGAAAAAACGCTGATAACCGACAATTGGTATACAAGTTTACCGCTAGCAAAAAAAATGTTGTCCGTCGATATACACCTGATAGGAACTGTTCGAAGCAATCGAAAATAGCTGCAAAGAAGTAGTAGCTGCAAAATTAAATAAAGGGCAGATTGCTTCTATGGAAAATGATAATGGAGTGACCATTACGAACTGGAAAGACAAAAGAAATATTTACATGCTTTCTACTTAACACGGCAATGAAATAATAGAAGTATCTTGTTATCGACGAACTAAACCGCAACTCAAGGTGGTAATAGATTACAATAAAGGCAAAGCGACAGTAGACTTATCTGACCAAATGGGAGTGTATTCCAACCTCCTTGGGAAAAGCGTAAAATGGTTTAAAAAAGTGGGGTTTAAATTATTATTAACTACATCAGTTATAAATTCTTTTTTAATATATAAGCTTGTAACAAATAACAACATGTCGGTGACAGATTTAAAAAAATAGTGAAACATCTAGCTACTTATAATGAAACCACTACAGTACCACGAAGAGTGTCAAATAATCACCATCAGCTAGAACAGGGGGCCGATGGAAGTAAACAACAACGAAGGGAGATTTGCAAGAACTGCTACAAAAAAAATAGTGAGCAACACGGCCGTCAGTACGCTATGAACAAAACTAAAAAGGTAGACACCTTTTGCAAAAGCTGTGACAAGGAACCTTTTCTGTATATAAGTTGTTTTAATGAATTGCATAGAACTTAAATAACTTTTTTATTGGTTGTTTTACTTATTTGATTTTTCTGTTGTTGAAAAACATGTTTGTATCAATAAACATAATCCCAAAGTTGTAAATAACGTTTTTGACTTTTATGGGACCACATTTGTCATTTGTGTGCCATAAATCACACAAATTCTGTATACAGCACATAGCTTGTAGGCCTCGTTGGTCCATTCCCATGGTTATTTAATACTAAATAAACACCAACGGCTCGGTACATATCGGAATAAATGTTGGTCCCATATTGCCAACATGGCCTGTTAATGCAAAACTTGCGTTGGTCCCATTGGAACAACATGGCCTATTGAATCAACATCAGCGATGGTCCCATCGGACCAACATGGCAGGGGACGTGTTAAAGAAAAAAAATTCTGTTGTATTTTTTTCTGGAAGATGACTTCCAAGTATATAATTTTTCCGTCAAAAGCTTAAAGTAAATGTATGCTATACATAAACAATTAAATTGCTAATCACACTTTATTTTTAGATAAATTGTAGCTAACAATCCATTAACAGATTAACTAATCTTCCTAAAATTGAAGTCTCTTCTGTTCAAATTATACATAATTGATATTAAATATCACTATTAATAAAGAGGTGTGAAAAACAACTTTTTCATGTCGTACACCATCGTTAAAACTAATTAGTTTGTAAACAATGTGTACGCATGTTGTCATAACATTTTTGTCAATAGCTGTGGTCTATCCATGATTACAAAATCACGAAGCGTTTGGAGAAATTATGTGTTTCATGTACACTCGGTGAACGTGCGTGTCTGAATTTCAAACACGTTAATTGTTAAACAATGAAGGTTTTCAATTAGTATGAGGGTACTCATCAATTCATCAACCCATTTAAAGCTTCGTGTGTTTGCAATTCACCGCTTTAAAGATTTTATTTTAATGAAAAAAAAAAAAACGCAATCACATGACTTTGAAAGTGATGATGGGTTTTTAATAAAGAACTGTAGTGCGTATTACACTCCACATTGAGACTAAAAAATCAATCAGCTATATTTTGGGTTTAGATTTTTCATAATAATAAAATAGCTTTTCAAGTAAAAATCAATCAATGTAGTACAATCTTGAAAGTTGTATTTGAATCAATTTATCGAAATCGTTTACTTAACAAGTTTTCTAACTCCGTCTGAGTTGTCTGATGGGTGGATTTAGTAGCTCATTGGATGCCACTGCCGTTCCCAAGCCCAGATAAAGGAGCAGGGTCCCTAAGGTGAGGTTAGCCACCTACCTGTGGTAAAGAATCCATACTGGCTCACAGAACTGAAGATACAGCCTCGGATACCGGACGGAACTATCACATGACGACACGCTCTATGACAACAGAAAAACGAATTGGTAAACAAAAACCTAAACACCCCATCACACGAATCGCGTGCTGGAACATAACGTCGTGGAACAGAAGAGACCAGGAGATCATAATAGAAATGAAGAAACACAATATTGATATCTGCGCAATCTCCGAAACAAAGAAAAAAAGCAAAGACATTCAGGAGTCGGAATTTTGCTGCACAATAAATAAACACAAAGCATTGAAGATATCGAATACATCGAAGATAGGTTATTAAGAATATCTATAAAAATGCGTAACAGCACAACACACCTAATAAGCACATATGCCCCAGACATATCTAAGCCAACAGCAGAAACTGAACATTTCTATCAGCAACTACAACACACCGTAGATAACATAAATGCTAAACACAAAATTATCGTATTCGGGGATCTTAATGCACGGATAGGAAACGATGTCATACCAGGTATAAAACAAAAGTACAACGAAGAAATAATTAATGAAAACGGCGAAGCACTAATAGACTTTTGCGCTAGAAATGAAATGAGAATCAACAACACATACTTTCTTCATAAATACCAACATAAATACACTTTTAACAATAATCGAGGCCAGCAATCAATGATAGATTTTATTATCACAAATCAAGTGATAACACCGTCACAAGTACTTGATGTCAGAGCCCTAACATCTACTAAACTGGGGACTGATCACACCTTGTCTTATGCAAGATGCTACTAGAACGTCCGCAACGGAACAGAAAATCCCCAATGCTGATCGAAAAACACAATATAGAGTCGCTAGCAACAGAGAGTAAAAAACTCCTTTATGAGAACAGGATTACCAGCAAACTAAAAGAGATCGAGTTACAACCAGAATGGGGAGTAGAAGATACTTGGCAAAAAATCAGGAAATGCATCAACCAAGCAGCAGCAGAAGCAATTGGAAAGCGGAAAATTAACACGAAGGCGATAAACCACACCAAACCGTGGTTTTGTCAAGAGGTAAAAGAACTCTGAATTAAAACGCAAATGCTACCTGAGATATAAAAGTACACAATCAGAAGAAGCTCTCGCAGAATATGTCCAAGTAAGAAACGAAGTAAACGCAAGAATAAAATCAATAAAAAGAGAAGATTGGGCTAAATTCACCAGCGACATGGACTACGACCTATATGGTGCCCAAAAATAGTATGGAAAATGCTTCGGACCAGAAAAAAACCAGTTAACGAGTTCGTGCAGACCAAGGGAGTACCTATAGAGACATGGCAACAGCATTTTAAGGAGCTACATGATGCTGAAGAAACGCTGAATATAAACGAATACGAAGGAGATATAAGTGCTACAGTCACTGACGAAGAGGTAGAAGCAAAGATCAGGAAGCTTCTTCTTCTTCATGTGCCTTGTCCGTTCCGAACGTTGGCAATCAACATGGCTATTCTGACTTTGTTTACGGCAGATCTGAATAGTTCAGCAGATGACAATCCGAACCATTGCCGCAAGTTTTGGAGCCACGAGTGTCTTCTCCTCCCTGGACCCCTTCTGCTGTCTATTTTCCCTTGAACCCTCAGCTGTAGTACTCTATATTTATTATGTCTCATAACGTGACCCAAGTATTCCAACTTTCTTTTCTTTATCCTTATTTCTACCTCTCTCTCTTTACTTATCCGGCTTAGTACCTCTTCGTTGGTCACGTGCTCAGTCCAGGATATACGTAATATACGTCGGTAAGCCCACATTTAGCCTAGAAAAAAGGCCTCTCCTTTTTTCATCAATGTTGCAGTCAATGTCCACGCCTCCATTCCATATAACAAAACCGGGAATACATAATATTTCAGAAGTCGAATTTTGAGAGGTAGGATGAGGCTTTTAGAGGTGAAAATTTGCTTCATGCTAGTGAACGATGCTCTTGCCTTTTCTACTCTTTGTTCAATCCACGTGTTCAATTCTTTCATTGTCTAATATCAGTTGCTGTGGTGGTTGTTGGGTTTTACTTACTAACATCCATTTGGTTTTTGTGATATTTAGTCCGTATAGAGTCCATATTGTGCACTTGTTTTTTATGTCTTACTCATTAGGCAACTCTGTTCCTCCATGCTACTTGCTAGAATCACAGTGTCATCAGCATACCTTATGTTATTAATTATTTCTCCATTTATCTTTATGCCTTCTGAGCTTTCCTCCAGCGCTGTCTTAAATACTTGTTCTGAGTATATATTAAAGAGAATAGGAGACAAGATACAGCCCTGTCGTACCCCTTTCTTGATCTCAATTTTATTGGTCAATGTAGATCCTACTTTGACTTTAGCTGTTTGACTCCAATAAAGACTCACTATTGTTCGAATGTCTCTGTAGTCGACTCCGATCTTATGGAGAACTTCAATTATCTTTTCGTGCTTTACGTTATAGAATGCTTTTGCGTACTCTATAAAGCATATGTACACGTCTTTGTTCATATCTCTGCAGCGCTGGATGAGTACCTGTAGACTAAAAAGTGCTTCTCTTGTCCCAAGAGAATTCCGAAACCCAAACTGCGAATCTCCAATGTTATCCTCGCATTTTTTGCTTATTCTGTTGTAAATAACCTTGGTGTATGCTTTCGAAATGTGGTTAATTAGACTTATCATCCGATGTTGATCACAAGACTTTGCTTTTGGTTTTTTCGGTATGGCAACAAAAGTTGACTCTAGCCAGTCTTCAGGAAACTCCCCGCTGTTATAAATATTGTTAAAGAGTCTGACGAGTGAGTTTAGAAATTGACTGTTTGTTTCGCAGAGCATTTTCAATACTTCCCCGTATACGTTATCGTTGCTTGGTCTTTTGTTATTTTTAAGACCCTTTATAGCATTCTTCACTTCTGATTTTAGAATAGAAGGGCCAGTATCATCATTGCTCAGTGTATACCCACTAGGACGGTCATTATTAAACAGTTGTTCCACATAAGTTTCCCAGATTCTAACTATTTTGTCGGGTCTAGTTGTAGATTTCCATTATCATCGCATAGCCCTTTCGATAAAATATTGTAGCTTTTCTTTGTTGTGAGTTCCTTTATCTTATTGTGCATATTGTGATAGTCGTATACCTTTTCGCACTGTTCGATTTCTTCGCATCTCTCCGAGAACCATTTTTCTTTAGTTTTTCTTATCTCAGCTCTGATTTGTCTATGGGTTTCACGGTATTTGGCAGTATCTTTAGTTTTATATATCCGTCTCTCTTCCATCACGTCAAGGATTTCTGCAGTCATCCAGTCTTTCTTTTTTCTCTTATCAGGTATTAAAAACTTAGTGCTTGAAGTCCTAATCTCTTCTTTAATTTCACTCCACTTTTCCAGCGGTTCATTGTTATTTTTAAGGATTTTTGATATTTCGGTATTTAAATTCTCGTGCATCTGTTGTTTAATATTATTGTTGGAAAGCTTCCTAATATCTAGCGTTTCGGGCCTGTTCTTTACATTTGGCTTTTTTAACTTTACTTCAAACTTACATACCACCGGATTGTGGTCTGATGCTACGTCCGCACCCGGGTAAGTTTTTACGGCTTTGATGGAGTTTCTAAACCTGATTGGTGCAGCGATATAATCTATTTGATTTTTGATTATTTTACCAGGTGAGTCTGCCAGTGATTTCCAGGTATAGAGTCTACGGTGCGGGAGTGTTAGTAAGTACCAGGTTATCAGGAAGCTAAAAAACAGAAAATCAGCTGCAACAGATGGTATATCTAATGAACTCTTAAAATATGGAGATTCTTAAGGACAAATCGGAAAGGCAAATCACTAATGCTGAAGAACAACAAGGTTTTACAAGAGGGCGTTCTATAACAGATGCAGTATTAATAATAAAACAAATAAAAGAAAAAGCTATAGAGTTTAGGCATGCTAGCGTATATTTGCTTCATTGATCTGACGAAGGCGTTTGACAGGGTTCGCCTGGGAGACATTCTAAATATATTAATAGAAAATAAAACGCCGACCAACATAACAAAGATAGTCCATACCCTAAATAACAACTTTGTAACCAAAGTTAGAGCAGGAGACAAATTCACTGAAAATATTCTAACACCGGGAGGAATTAGACAAGGCGACAGTTTAAGCCCCTTCTTGTTTAAGCTACTCATGGGCAAAATTATAAACAAAGTAACATCTCTGAATCTCGGATACAGAATGGGCAACAAAAGAATTGGTATGGTGTGTTACTCAGATGATACAGCAATTATTGCCGAATCAGAAGATGATCTTCAGAGACAGCTCTTTCAGTTCTTTCAAATAAGCCGCCAACTAAATATGACCATTTCTACCAACAAAACTAAATGTGTGTCAATAGCAAAAGATCGTCTAAGATGTAAGTTAGTGGTTGAGAACAACCCCATAGAACAGGTGATGCAATTCAGATATATGGGCATAGATATATCAAGCAAACACGACCCAGTAAAGGATCTAAGAGATTAATTTACAGAGGGACGGCCTGATTTGCGTGCATTTTCAAAAGTACCAGTTTCTCGAAATATCTTTTCAATCTTACTTACTGTTGACTGCGTGATGGGTATTTCTGGACTTATTTATCATTCAAAAAATTACACACTTCTATCTGATTTCGTGATTTGTCTCTGTACCCAATCATCATGAGTATTTCAATTCTTTGCTTTACACTCAAATTCACTTCTGCTTAAAATTAATTCTAAGCAATAATACAGAACATTCACGAATTAATACAATTATTGTACTACTTGATTGTTATTGAACGTTACTAAAAATAATTACAGTTTACCAAAACCTAGAAGTAGGCTACTTTTTTGCAATTGATAATAAATAATTAAATTTTTTAAGCGCATATCTTTCAAATCATATCCATTAGACTCGAGTATTATACTTTTATGAAATCAGCTCATTTTGATCGATCTAAAAATATCCTAAAATACAAAGTATTACATTTAAACAAAGAGCCGATGAGGTCATCACTGTAATGTGTATTACCTTCGAACGGTTTAAGGAGTTTGATTTATTGCTCCATTAACTTCTACTGAAAAGCTGTTAAATATTTAAAGATTCGTGTCATGTTATGTATAAAGAGACACCTTAATAGCACACGAACGTAGAATAAACATAGTCCATACTACGTCCTTCATAGACTTTTATGAATGGCCCTCGAATGTCCGCTTTGGTCCCAAGGACGTCTTTTTAACGTCCCATATTGGTTTAAATGTCGCTGTGCCAAACGTTCAATGGACGTCCATTTAACGTCCTAAGACCAGTGACGTTAATTGGACCTTAATCGAATGTAATGTCCGGTGGACTTACTTGACGGACTTTTGGGATGACCCTCTAAGATCTATTTTAGAGCTGAGGATGTACATTCGACGTCTAACGCCATCGTACGAAGTACTAAAATTGGTGTCATCCTGTTTATATTAAGAATGTATGAGGTAACTGATTTTTTTGCACGAGAAATCAGATTATACCTATATTTGAATCACAATTAGTTTTATCATGAGAAACATGAAACTGTGAATTCTGACGCAGTGAACAGGGAAGAATATAAAAACCAATTAGCTGAAGAAATTTAAGATATTGGATTATTTAAATAACAAGCTTAAAAATTTTTAACTCTTCTGGTAAAAAGAGAATCCAGATTCAAGAAATTTATCATATCAGAATAAGAATATGGTCTACATAATTTACAAAAACAATAGACCAGAGATCTTCTTTAAACTTTCTAATTTTTCGATGCATGCTTAACCCATTAATGGCCAAGCATTGAAATAATCAAATTTCTTGCAATTCAAGTTTATATACTTTATAAATAAAGGCATAATAACAATATTTCACTTAAAATTATAAACAATAATAATTGCAATATACAAAAAAATAATGTTTCGTTAACGAAACTTTGGCATAATATATGTAGTAAAGTTATACGTTTTATAGTGTGTAAATGAAATTTCTTGGTTATATCAATTAAAAACCAAAGATATTGCTACAATAGTTAATTATATAAGATAAAGTGATTACTTGGCAGTATGGTAGTATGGCAGTAGCGTCATTATGGCATCTTATTTTTTATGGAAAGCACTAAAACAGTCAGCGTGCAAGTGAACCTTGCATTTTCCGCACATATAAACAGAGTTAGTTTTGCACAGTCTGCACCGCCGTCTACGTCCCTCCTATTCGCCAACGATATTATGGCCAGTCTGGTCATATTGAATATCAGAAGGTAAACTTCCTTTAGAAGGACGACCCCATGCAGATGTGGATGGCGTTGGCTCTGGGTCTGATTCAGAGTCACCTTCTTCAGCAGCTGTAAATCTTTTTTCGTTCTGTATCAGTGACAAAACCAACGAAGAACGGAATTGCAATTGGGAGATTCGAGAGTCATTCGCAATGTTGTAAATTCTCCATGAATTTACAATCCACAAGGTTCATAAACAAGGGCACCACCACTATTTACTTCTTACTCGGATCCTGTAATTTGATACCGAATTATCTAGGACATCAACACCTCCCATATGTCGGTTATAATCGTTAATCATATTGGGCTGAGGTATTGAATCCTCGTTTCGTAGCTTCCGATTATATCTTTTTATATTTCTTATTTCTTCACCTAGAATATGGAATAGTGCATAACTCGAAAAGAATTTGTCGAAGAAAACTCTATGTCTTGAAGGGTTTTGCATTACACGTAGCAAATCCAAAACTACTTGCGCCCCAATGTGTATTGAGATTTCTGCCTTTTTGGATTTGCGCTACCATAAGGAATGGATTGGTATAGATATCCAGATATCCCTCTGAGCTACACAAGCACCAGACCTTGAAGCCAAAGCGCATTGGTTTACCCTTCATAAACATGTTTGCAGAATATGGGCCGGAATAAGGAACTATTTGTTCATCTATAGACATATTATGAGCAAATAGTCCAAACTGCAAATATCGTTCGTTCATCAGCAAAAATAATGGACGTATCTTGGCAAATTTATCATTTTTGTCTAAGTTATTATTATCATGAAGACATGAAGATTTCTTTTTATGTTTCGGAAGGTGTTTCGACTCATGCACTTTCTAACGAGCTCCACGCCTTTATCTGGGTCTTTTGACCAATACATATCACACGCCAGAAGTGTATGATAACCGGTAAGGATTAAAATACCAAAAAACTTCTGCAGTTGAGCTGGAGAGAGTTTGAAATCATGTCTGTTGTTGTACCGGGCATACTTCAGGCTGAATTCGAGTATCTTCTGGAATCCAATATCGTCAAAATATAAAGAGAATATTTCAAATGGTGTTTTTCCAGCAGCATGTCTCAGCTTTATTTCTTCCTTTTTATTAAATTAATTTTCTTTTGGAGAAGAGGAATAGTTTTTTGACGATTTAGACCAGTCAGGTGTATATTGCGTTGATTTACGTTTTCGTTGGGAACTTACTTTTCTTTTCTTCCCCTACTTGTAGATGGTTCCAATATGGATTCTGTGGGCGTCTTAGCCTCATCTCGAGACCTTGTGTGGATCTCGAATGTTCCAGCGATGTCAGTTAAAGCCCCTTCCTCTATAAGAAGATTATCATCCAAATCCTCTTCATCTGTTAACACATCAACTAAAGGAGGTATATAAACTGCATCTATCTCATCCGCTTCTTCTAAATTAGAATCATCCTCCAGTGTAGCTCGCAGTTCTTTCACTGAAAGAGGTCTATTCATTTCATATTCGGACAGTCTAAAAATAGAAGATCGTTTCAGAATACGTATATGTAAATGTAATGTAATGTATATGTATGTATATATATAAATGTAATAATATTTATATGGAATATGTATATGGGATTTACAAAATACTAATAACAAATTTTACATACCCTCTGGACATCTTGATTCACGGTAAAAATACTGCAAAATTGTAAAAAATAGCTACTAACGAGTAGACTCACTATTATTATACCATTTTAACTCACTATTATTATACCAAAGAAATCACTACACAGTTGGAAATAACTAAGACTGAAACATGTTGTATTATTGTAGACTATCCAATATGGATAATAAATTCACGGATCACGCCAAAGTTTCATAAACGAAACATTATCTTTAAGGCGTTATAAAATTTTATAAGTAGTCAGATTTCAAATTATGTTTGTATAATATTATTCTACAATCTCTAATTGAACAAGGAATGCTAGTTTTGTCTAATTTTAAATATCTTGTGATTTATTATGCGAGCTCAAACGACACTAACAGATACTAGTAAATTTGGAGTGTTTTGACTATTATTTCAAAAATTATACAACACATAATATGGTCCATTACGATAACAAACACGTCAATAAACTATTTATATAAAAGACGGATACATAAACTATAATATTCATCATATAAAAATCGTAGAAAGAAAATAATTAAACAAATGTTTCGTTTTGGATACTTTGGCCATTAATGGGTTTTAAGTAAAATAATTTTTATGTAAGGAACGGACAAGTGAAAATTATATATTTTGACATGCAATCCTACAAAAATCTCTGGTATTCCTATTAATGAAACTCCTAATTTCTGTATCACCACTAGGAAGGTTTAGCGAGAAAAAGATCTCTTCAGTGACAATTTCATAATTAATTATACTATTAGTAGCAATATTCCGTTGTTTGTCAGGCAATCTCAATAATTTTTCTTTTGTGTAAAATGTTTTGATCATATTCTCGCGGTTTTTATATTAAATTCGTCTCGCTGAAAACACTTGAAGACCCATACTTTACGCATTTGTTTGTCTCTACGAAACACAAAAAAAAACGACACTTCAAAAGAGTTTTACTTTTTTTATTTTAATTGTTTATACAACCCACCACTGTACAATATATTATGGCAACCAAATAATTAGTCTTCTTTATAAAATAACTACAGGTAGTCGAGAGGAAGTTGCGTACGATAAATAAATTAGGTGATATTAACAGAGTAAACTGAATGTTTTCACCACAAAATGTATATAACAATATAATATACAAAGTCTTTACTACATCAATGAATAAATAAAAATATCATTTAATACGTTTTGAAGCACACAGAATAGCAACAGATAGAGCATTTAACTTGGCATCATTAAAGTTGTCTCGGTCTTACGTCACAGGTGTGCGAGAGAGATGTAATAACATGCACGTTGACTTATCTTGTTAGTTACAGTATCATGGATTCAACCTATTCGCTTTTAATTATTTTATTAACGTAAATAATTTAATATTTTATTAAAATATATGCCATTTGATCCCATAATTGGTATATATCCAATGTCGTACGTCCAAAAAACGTCCGAGTACGGACGTCCAGAGAACTTTCGATTATGGACGTCCAGTGAACATCAATATTGAGTCAACCAGAAGTACGCCCCACGTCGTACGTCTTAAGTACATCCGTTTTAAATCCATGGACGTCAGGAACAAAACTGGCCGTATTTTGAACGTCCAGAGGACGTTGTGTGTTACTAAGGCAGTTTGCTTTTGCTCTAATAATCGCTTCATTAAATAATAGGTAGAATTTAAGCATGTGTTTACTAGTGGCATTTTGTACTAGTGGCAAATTACTGGTTTGGCAAAGTTAATTTCTTGACGAATTGTTTTCAACTTTTGTTGTGCTATACCAAAGTGGTTAAAATGGGTGAAAATTCTCGCAGCAGCTATCATCTGTGTTATTTCTGTTTTATACTTCAGCGATAGTTCATTGCAACAAATCAATAAAACAATTTCCAGCATTATATTCCGCGTCTGGTACAGCTTTTATATTATCCCCACTATTATAAATAAGTAAATGGGTCTCGCTTTGAGGAATATTTCATCTTTCTGCAGTAACATTGACCTCTTTTGTAATATTACCAGTATGTTAGCACCGCATTGAGATAAGTCGTAAACCGTCACGCACGAAATGTACACATCTTCGGCCTAGAGTGTAGCTGAATAGTCGGTATTCGGCCAATTTAATATTGGCGGCATCTCCGTAATTGTAATGACCATATAGACAGAGTAATCGTGGACAGATTCGGAAAAATCACGAAAAAAATCCCCAGTCGGAAGGCGATGGGTTAAACGACAGCGGAAACGCTTGAGCAATAATATCCTGGAAGCTCATTGAAAAACAGGCGGACTATATACCTACATGACAGAAGAATTAAAGTAAGAATGTAACGATGTTCTGATCGTTTAACAGTTCGAACCGTGGGAGTGTCAATATTTGCGCATCCACTTTTACAACGAGACGACGAAGTGGGATTCGGAACGGAACGGCTATTTAAGGCGGGTGAGTAGCGGAATTAGACAGCCTTGTAACTAGCGCTCTAGGCTCCCTGACTCGCCGGTGTAGTGAACCTGAGAGCCAACCCGGACAGAGAGATTTCCGTATTGAGGATCGTACTCTGTCCTTAACCAAGCGAAACCCATCGGTATTGTGTATTGAATGTTACCGTGGGTCTGCACAGCCGAATATTTTATTTGCGAGTGCGTTCGGAGCTCCCGCTGAATTGAAGCGGAAGCGAGCATAAGTCTGCGTGTGATCGACTTCACCTATTTCATTTCTTTGTTAGTAATAATTAATTTCTTTTCTTTTATAGACGTTCGCCGGGGAGTTCATTCATCGCGGGACCAAGACGGGGACGTAGAATTCACTTCATTTTTATTTATTGTATGTACGGCGTAGAATTCATTTTATTTTATTTATTGTATATATGCTAAATTAATAGATTTATTTTTTATTTCAACCTGTGTTTTACTGAGTCTGTCGCCCCGAAAGAGCTACCCATCACAAGAAGACAGAAATTAGCCTACATATTAGCTCTAATATTTTATAGTAGACGCAGTGAATATATCTTGCCGTTCGTTAACAAAATATTGTGTCACTTATTTAGATTTAATAATATTAATTTAATTTAATTAATTTAATAATAATTTTTGTACCACTAATTGTACAAAACGATCTTTGTGTTTAAAATAACAACGAACAATATTGTTAAACATAATTTAAATTAATTTTTTATTTATTTATTAAATAAAAAAGTATAATTGATATTGAAATTCATGAAAAAGTTTTACGTCATTTCGTTCTTTCACACGGTAACTGAAAGACGACCCTCATCACTAAGCAGATTACTACTGTCACATTATCTATTTATCCTTCATAATGCATCCGAATAGATTTGTCGTCCAAACAAACAATTTAAATATCTTTCTTTTCTCGGACGGATGCTATCGGTGGGCCAGGCCCATAAAACGACCGAACAACCCGTCACGCTGATTATTTAATGAAGAGGAAGAGAGTCGAAAAAGATCTCCCAGAGAAACGAATGTTGCCCTCCCAATGGAAGGCAAAAGGTGTTAACATTGTTAAGTGCCTATTAAATATCCAATTAACCTGTTCTGATTTAGGAAAGATATTCTCGTATTTCTCGTCTATATTGATCGTGCTTTTTGCAGTAAATATGCTATTATAAAATATTACATATTATAGAATAGATGGATGGACAAAATAGGTATTACCGTGAATGAAGAATCTTTTAGAAATATTAATTTGTCACAGAAAAAGTTTAAATATTACTTTAAATCTAAGTGTTAGATATTGGAGATGTTATTATTTTATTTTTTTTTGTTTGCAACTGGCAGCTCATAGCTCATTATAAATGCAAATCTTTACTTATTGCAAACAGTAGATAAAATAGTCAAACGGGGAAGATGATGGGTTAGTGTTTGGAGAATCAAAAAGGGACATATTTATATGATAAATAAAATTAATGTTACAGCGGATAGATAAAAACTTACTAATTTACTTATAAGTTATGGATTTCCACCCCCGTCTCTTCTTCTGTGTCAGATGAATAATTATTGTTATTTTCCACATAGTCCACAATCTGTTATATGTAAAGACGTGGTTTAGATTACTTATACAGTAGACTCCCTCTATAACGAGAACTGAAATGACAGACTAATTACCTCGCTATAAGCGGATCTCGTTATATCCAACAACAATAATACTGTGCATACATATGAATATGTAGTTTTCTAAAACATTAACTTTCTATAGTGAAGCCATTCGGAGCAATATAAGATGCTAATAAATATTGTTTGAATGGCGTTTTTAAAACAAAGTTGCTTACTTTTATTGTCAATGAAATGCATTAAAACAAAAAAGAGTTGTTTACTTTTACTGTCAATGATATACGTTAAAACAAAAAATCTGTATTCTGTAAATATGTATAAAGCGTATAAAGTTATTTTGTCATTTTTGACTGCTTTAAATTGTCCAGTATTCTATCTATCATATTTTCTAAAGATGTGAAACAGTTTTATGCTTCTTCATTTGCGTTTTGTCCTTGGATAAAGTTTCTGACAACCTTTAAAACACGTGTGAATGGTCAACCCAATACAATGACACTTGTGAATCATAAATTTTACATTTCCGACTAAGAATCATAAATTGTAAGAAGTTTATTGCGGGCGGCCCGCAGTTAAAAAGGGTATTTATTTATAGCTACGACCGGGCCAAAACGTAAAAAATACCTTTTTCAATCTTATTTTTTCTCGTTATAAGCAAATTTACCTCGCTATAAAGGGTTATAGTTCAATAGAAATTTTCACGGGACATCTAATGTACCTCGTTATAAGCGAAACCTCGTAATAACCGTGTTCGTTATAAAGGGAGTATACTGTACTAAATTTCAATAAGCGATGTACGCGATGTTTGTTTGTTATTTTGTAGTACTTCCGTAAATAACCGCTAAACCAAACAGTCGCTCGGTTTACATTAATGAAACTATGCTTGAAAGTATACAGTTATACGGCAGTATGCCGATGAAATTGGATTACCAACCGGGAACTACTCGAAAAAAATATTTCTACATCTATACGGTCGGGATAGAAAGTGCCAACTAACTTGTAATACCGGAAATAATATTTGACTGTTTTTAATGACAATAACATTCGGAACAAGATTTATAGTACGTTTTTAAAGTGAACCAGGTCAAGGACCTATATGTTGAACCCTATACAAAATGTTTATTAAATTAGCTTATTAACCCAGATATTACTACCGTCCTTTTAAAAGGCAGTGTAAATTATTATGCGTAATTTAGGTTAGTACAGCTACCAACTGATAGATGGCTCTAGATGGAGTGTTTTCAAGAGCCAGCATTCGACAAGTTTTAACGATTTTAGTGCGCGTACATGCTGTAATTGTGAGGTTATCTGTGTAAATTGCCAGGTTTTGGACTACAAAATGGAAATATAATTGGAGGTAAGTCTAGAATTAAAAAACTGTTATTTCACGGCATTGGCATGTGGATTATTGTATAATAGGGACTTATGTACGTATATTCTTGGCTCGAATAGTTGTCACGTTGTTTCAAAGGCTCGTCGCTTGGGATTTCATTTTGTTCTTTTAAAAGGACGGTAGTAATTAGTACTACCAACGTGCGTATTGTTTCAGGAGGCCTCTCAAATTGCATGAGCTATTAGAAGAGCTTGATTCTGATCAAATCCCAGTCCCTCCAGATGGTTTGATCATATTTCCCCCAGAAAATGCCAATGATGATGTCACCGATTGCGACTCCGGCGATGAAGAACTAACTACAATAAATAATTTACCGGGTAGT